>NW_011889023.1:2260153-2265134 GCF_000151845.1 Pteropus vampyrus | reverse complement strand
CCTTAGTTCCAGTAGATCCTTGCAATTAAACTACCATTAACAGAAAACTACTTGAGATCTTTTACTTTGTTTAAATGTTAAGCATGAAATCATAGAAATAGGACTACAAATATTTTGTAATAAAAACAGAAAAATCAAATCTATTAACTTTATCCAAGATGAAATTGTCTACACACACACACACACACACACACACACACACACACACACATTTTTTTTTTTTTCCCCGAAACATGGGGAATTATAAAGACTTTGGTTTTAGTCTGGAAAAATGAAAAACTTTTCAAACATTTTGAACCAAGGTGTGATGTGAAATGACTGATGCAGTTCAAAGGCTCCCTCAGGTTGCCATATTAAAATTAGACTATATGGGGGAAGCAGTGTAACCAGGGGTACTAAGGCATTACAATAATCCAGGTGAGAGATGATGTCATCTTAAGTCAGAGTGGTAATTGTGGACATAATGAGAGGTGGTCATGTTTTGGATATATTCTGAAAGTGGAACTGTCAGAATTTGCTGGCAGATTGGATTTGATTTGGGTTAAAAGTAAGAAAAGAGCCAAATTTTCATTCACAACAATGAAAAGGATAGAATTACTGTTGACTGAGATGGGGAAGATTATGAGAAGATCAGGTTTGGGGTGAAATTAAGAGCTCTGTTTTGCAACATCCAAGTGGAGATATCAAGTAGACAACTAGATATGTGAATTTCAAGTTCAGCGGGAGATGTAAACTTAGGAGTCATCAGGATATGAATGGTATTTAAAACCTCAAGTATGGACTATGTCACCAAAGAGTGCATGTAGCTATGAAGGAGATTGGAAGATGGGTGCTAGAGGATTCCAGTGTTTGGAAGTCCACCTATCTCCTGAAAGTCAATCTAGAACTAGGTTTTACAATGGTAGACTGGGTTTCTTGCCACATAGTAAGATGTTGGTTTAATCTTAGTCAGAGACTATGTATCCTTACACAACCCTTTATTAAATGCTTGATAAAAATTATAGCCCCGGACAATGAGAATGAGTAATATTTTCAACTCCATGCCTGCTACTGACTTAAGTGAGTCTGACCAGGCTTCTAAAATCTCTGACCATTTCATATAAGCACCGTTAGACTTCCGGCCCACTCATGGCTTTTAGTGGCACTAATCACTTTGCTCTTCCATTTAATTTTTCAAAAATAAATACTTTGTTTGTAAACCTGGCTATGTAATTATTTTTCATTTTATATTGTATCCATAGATGTGCTTGGATCAGATCTTGACCCCTTGACCTTTTGGCTTCCACAGTATCCTTTCGTGAGCATTCAGTACAGTTGGTTTTTCCCTTCTCGAATACATCTCGGACACTGGCTTGTGTTACACTCACTTTCCTAACATTCTCCTGCCTATCTGGCTATTTCATTGGTCCTTCACAAATTCATCTTCCTCTCCCAGAACTCTAAATATGAGCATTTCTTGAGTCTTAGTCCCAAGCTGTCTTCTTTATAATCTGTACTTCACCCTAGTCAATCTCATCGATTTTTCCAGTTTAAAATGCCATTTACATGCTAATGACTCCCGTGTTTATATCTCCCTGCTTGACCTCACTTCTAAACTCTAGACTTGTATATTTAACTGCATATATACTTGGCTCTTGGAAGCATCCCAAACTTAGATTGTCTAAAATTAAAATTTTTATCTTTCCCTCCAATATAGTTCTCTATTTTTCCAGTTTCAGTATCCACCCAGTGGTTTATGCCAGAAATATGCATTGCATCTTTTACACATACTTCTCCTTCATTCTCACAGTCTAACCACCATCACATATTGTCAACTAACCATCGAAAATATATGTCAAACTCATCCTTTTATGAAATAACTAGATTAGGCAAAGAAGCCAAAGGTTCTGTGAAACAGCATGAAGCTGATGAAACCCCCTAGAAACTTTACCGTAAGTGGGTG
Source organism: Pteropus vampyrus (assembly GCF_000151845.1). Lineage (NCBI taxonomy): Eukaryota > Metazoa > Chordata > Mammalia > Chiroptera > Pteropodidae > Pteropus > Pteropus vampyrus. The sequence goes on along the minus strand of NW_011889023.1, from coordinate 2,263,192 downwards.
TCATCTGACCTTGGATAGAATAAAATAGAGATGTTATACCTAAATCTCTTCTTTATAGATTTTAGAATTATAAACATTTAAGGTTAGAATGGACTCAGTGACATTTTGCACTATTCATTGTTTTTGTAATAAAAAACTAAAACCCAAAAGGTTTTAGTTCCTACAATTAGTAGGAACTAATTTAAGTTCCTAAAATTAGTAGTGTGAGATTTAGGACTATCACTTACATCTCTTAGTTCAGAATAATGCTGTTTCGCAGACCATTATGTTAGCAGAAATTCATAACTGGCTTCTGAAAACTACAAGGCTAGTGCTGTACAAAAATGTTTTCAATATCTCTTATTTTCTAAAAAGTAAGACAAAAGTGATTTCGTAGAAATTTTCAGCTCTGTAGTAATAGTGTGAATTTAAGTTTTGTCCTAGCATAAATATGGTTTTCTTTATGAAACATCTTAAAACAAACAAGCAAATTAACAAATAATCTGGCTTAAATAGAGCTCAGGCTGCAAATAATGCAATTACTTGTGGTTAATGGTATTTGACTATTTGTGCAAAGTATAAGATTTTGGAAGAAATCTGGGAAAGTGAGGGCCTTTTGCCATCTGTCTGCCTCACCCCTCCCTGGACTCTATTACTGCCGTCAGAATTATTATGCTATGAGCTTTAAAGACTTGACATTATTATCCATTATTTGATAGAAAAGATAATCCCATTGATGTTTCTGCAACCAAGTTGTCTACAAACTTGATCCACTTAAAATAAAATATGGTAACAAAATTGTGCCTTTCAGTCTCTGAAGAACCTGATAATAGAATAAACAAAATGTAATTGAGGTAACCGAGAAAAGATTAAGGCAATTGATGTTAAAATTATTTTCTAACAGAAGAGACTTTTATTTATAAGTGAAAGCTCAAATCCATTTTTACCTGAGTTAAATCTTTCTTATTACCTTAGTTCCAGTAGATCCTTGCAATTAAACTACCATTAACAGAAAACTACTTGAGATCTTTTACTTTGTTTAAATGTTAAGCATGAAATCATAGAAATAGGACTACAAATATTTTGTAATAAAAACAGAAAAATCAAATCTATTAACTTTATCCAAGATGAAATTGTCTGAGAATATCTGATTAATTAACACCTAACTTCTTTACTTTAGCAAAAGAAGAATTGTTGAGACAAATACTGCTTATATTGTCATATATCTAATTTTGGCTGCATGTTTTTAAATCATATGTGTGTAGTCAGTGTCAAGGGCAAAAATTTTTTCATTAAAATAATTATTAGGGTGACTTTGATTAATAAAATCAAATAAGTTTCAAATGTACAATTTAATAATATGTCTTATGTTTATTGCATGGTGTATTCACTACCCAAAGTTAAATTTCCTTCCGCCACCAAATATATGACCCCCTCTACCCCTATATACTTCCCTCCTTCCTCTTTCTCTTTAGTAACCACTAATCCACTGTCGGTGTCCACGAGTCTCTGTTTGTCATGTTAGTTTGTTACTTTTAGATTTATATCCCACATATGAGTAAAATTATATGGTTCTCAACATTTTCCATCTGACTTATTTTGCTTAGCATGATAATCCCCAAATCCATCCATGTTGTCACAAATGGCAGTATTTCATCTTTTCTTATGACTGAATAATATTCCATTGTATATATGTACGACATCTTCTTTATCCAATTATCTATCAATGGACGCTTTTGGTTGCTTCTATATCATGGCCACCATGAATAATGCTGCTATGAACATCAGGATACATATATCTTTGTGGATAAATGTTTTTAGGTTTTTTGGGTAAGTACCCAAAAGAGGAATTGCTGGGTCTTATGGTAATTCTATTCTTGGTTTTTTAAATGCCATACTGTTTTCCATGGCTGTACCAATTTGCATTCCCACCAGCAGAGTATGAGGGGTTTTTTCCTCCACCTCTTCAACTTCTTGTTGTTACCTGTCTTGTTGATAATAGCCATTCTAACTGGTGTGAGGTGATATCTCATTGTGATTTTGATTTGCCCACGTAAACGGGAGTTTACTTCTGGACTCTCAGTTGTGTTCCACTGGTCTATGTGCCTGTTTTCTTGCCAATACCATGTCATTTTGATTACTGTCATTTTGCAGTTTAATTTAAAGTCAGGCAGTGTGATAATTCCAGCCCTGTTCTTTTTTCTCAGGATTGCTTTCTATTTGGGGTCTTTTGTGCTTCCATACAAATCTGATGACTTTTTATACTATTTCTTTAAAGAATGCCATTGGGATTTTGATGGGGATTGCACTAAATCTATACAATACGTTAAGTAATGAGGTCATTTTAACTATGTTGATTCTTCCAATCCATAAACATGGAATATCTTTCCGTTTCTTTGTGTCTTTTCAATTTCTTTTAATAACGTCTTATAGTTTTCAGTGTATAGGTTTTTCACATGCTTCATTAAGTTTATTCTTAGGTATTTTATTCTTTTTGTTGCAATGGCAGAAGGAATTTTTTTTTTCATTTCTTTTTCTGAAAAATTTATTGTTAACATATAGGAACATTATAAAGACCTTTCTAGAGAATAGATTTTAGTTTCATAAAGATCTGGTTTAAATTCTGCCTTAATCACTTCCACATGACATTGAACAAAAAAATTTAAAATATATATACAAATTCCCAGTGTCCCCAACACACTAAACCACTTAGCATTACCTGAGATTATCATGCTCCCTCAGATCTCCACATCATTGTACCTGATGCCTCCTTTCTCACTCTTCTGAATGCCTTCTTCTTCTCTTCCTCTTCATTACATAGTTAATTCCTCATCTGTTAATATTTTGTTCATGTGTTGCATCTTTCAGGAATTTCCTCTGATCCATTAAAATTTAGGTTTAGACCCAGCATATCTCAGTCTTAAGCCTTATTAAAATCTCTTGAAATTTTATTTTATTGTCTTGTTTGTGAACTCCTTCAAAGTAAGGATCTTGATATTTATTTTTGTATTTTCAGCACTTAGCATGAGGCTGGGCTCACAGTAGGTGTACAACGTATTT
>NW_011889023.1:2174768-2259923 GCF_000151845.1 Pteropus vampyrus | reverse complement strand
GAAGGAAGGAAGGAAGGAAGGAAGGAAGGAAGGAAGGAAGGAAGGAAGGAAATGAGGGAGAAAAAAAGAAAAGAAAGTTGGAAATGCAGAGGAGCTAGAAAAGTTAATAAAAATTCACTAATGTTACAAAGCTCTTGACCTCTAATTAGTGTGATAAATGCCTAAGGATCCACAATCACCTATACTTAACAAATATTAGAAAAATAAGATAAAGACTAAATGATAGAAGTTGAAGGTTACTCTTTGCTGTTCATATTCTGGTCCCTTTACTGTCAAAGCTTATGGTATCTATCCAACCCCTCCTTTGGGATCAACCCACAGGCCTAATTTCTGGTCAGCTTCTTTTCTCTTTTCAGCTATGTCTTGTAGTGACAAGAAAAAAGCACCAAATCAGACACTTCAAGTCTATTTTTTCCTCCTCTTTTTCACCATAAGCCACTGGAAAATCTTACCTCTCTATGGGTATTAGAACTGAATAACCAAATATCTGACTCCAACATCAGATATAATCCTCAAACTTAATCATTATATGAAAAAGCAGAGTTTATGCGAAAAGTTTAATTGGGCAAATAGAATTTGTAAATAGAAAGCAAGCATTAGCCACCAAATTCTGTCTATTCTGTCTTAGACAACAAAAAATGTTACAGCTACTCTTCAGCCGCAGAACACATTATAGCCATATGAAACATGCTAATAAAAAGAAACTGGTAGAACAGCTATCTGATTTAAAAAGAAATGCCTGAGGTAAATTTACTTGCCAAGGTTTTTCTACACTTTAGCTCCTGGGAAATCATTTTTTAAAAGTTAAATAAGATAAGGTGGATTGAAGGAAATCACTGTTTCAAAATGTAAATGCATAACATTTAGCATTTGCATTTTTTTAATGAGTGAGAATTATGTTTCACAATGTTCTGTAAGTGCTGTTATGCAGATTAGTACAAACCTGGGGACTGAAAGAAATAAGGTGTAGCCTAAAGAAATGAATTAGAAACCAATCAAAACAAACTGTCAGGTTTAGACTGCAAAACCCACTGCTCCCAGACATGTCCTTATTAGAAATAAAGAAGTGCAGGTGAACATTTTATGCAAAACAATGTATTTTTTTAAACTCAACTATAAAACATTCATTAAGAAAGATTATCCTAATTTTAAAATAAAATCAAAGTTATGAAATCTCAATATTAGTATAAACTAAAGTCAAGCAACAGATGACATTGGAACTATAAGTTACCCCGATCTTCAGCTTTGTTAATCCTCATTTAGAGGCCTGAAATTTTATATCCAATTTTGTTCTTAAAGTTATCAATGAGGAAATGAAATCATATACTTCAATAGATTATACTTTCTTCCCTCTCTCCTCATTCTTATTTCCCAATTAATAAAGCCATTATTTATCTGTCCTGTGGCTCCATTTGAAAGCACGATCAGGAGAGTTTTGTCCGGGTCATACAGCTAAGAAAAGGATCTTTTGACATAGTATTAAGAAATTCTGAAAGATGCTAACTTCATAGACTGTTTGCAACAGCTGAGTGATCCTTTGATCAAATTTGGCATATTCGATTCAAGCTTAGAGTGAGACGTCTTCAAAGAGAATTTTCTCCTGAGGTTTCAAGAGTCTTGGGACATACACTTAATACAGGGAGGAGAATAAAGCAGTTGTCTTTCTATCTTATTTGCTCAAACTTGTGGAGCAAGTTGAAGAAACTGGGTGTTTAGTCTACGGAAGAGCTGGCTCTGTAGGAACATGATGCCGTCATTTAATACTTGTATGATTACTGGAAGAGAGAGTAGACCCTCCATGTGTGGCTTTGAGAATTAAACTAGAATGATGTAGAAGTTACAGAAAGACAGATGCTAATGATAAAGATTTTCTACCAGCTCACCTTGCAAATAGTGATCTCATCATTACTGGAGGTGATTAAGTATGGTCTGAACAGCCATTTATTAGATATTTAGAAAAGAAAATTCAAGTCCTATGGCAATGGGATGAGTTTATTCATTGATGATCCTTGAGATTTTTTTTCTAACTGTAATAATCTATATTTCTTTGAAAAGTAGTGTTATGCAGAGAACTGCTTCTGGCCATGATGGAATAATTGTTACTGGACTAGGCCTTCTGATAAAAAATTACGAGAGTGGACAAAATATATGAAACAAGAGTTTTTAGACTTTGGACAAAAAAAAAAAAATTATAAAACTGTGCTCTCTGAAAGAAGGGAAACAAATTAGGTGAGCCTTATGATTTCCCCAAATTTCTTCTGGGAGGCACTTTGTAAGCTGTAATGCGTAGAAAGGAAACCCACTGCAGAACAAACACAGTGGTCTCTCAGAACTAGAGAAACATAGATCATAACTTAGAGAGTATGAACAAAAAAGGAGTGCAATAATAAATCATAAATTTCTAACTGGGAAGGTCATGGTAGGTAGTCTCCCCTCAGGCATATAACTTTTTAGTGAAAGGTTTTAAAGCAAACTCTATTGTTCTTGTACATCTAGGTGAACATAACTTTGAAATGCCAGAAGTAACACCCATGGAAGGCATGACCACCATCACAAGAGCACATAATTCTAACTATCCTGTAATCCAGTTCTGGCCTTGCTTTCTACCTCCTTAATGTGATCTTCCTTATATTCCTTCTTTAATCTCAAATGCATAAAAGAAACCACAACGCTGTTATTCTCTGGAGCATTTGAGATCTTGCTCCCTAACATATGTCATCAATTTGACTCAAATAAACTCGTAAATTCTTTACAGGTTTGGACATTTCTTATGTTGGCTGGAGAATTAGACAATTAGAATCTGTGAGGCTGATGGAAAGATGAGAACCACTCAGAGAAAGATCTCCAAAAATCTGCAGAGGGGTTCCCTTGAGTCTTTGGTAAATATTAAGTTGCACTGTGTAAGATGAGACACTACAAGGCAGAACAAAGGACTCCTGGAGAAAGAAAAAGTATTAGGTTATACTAAGATAAATGACCATTTGGGATGCTATAACAAAATACAAGAAACTGGGTAGCTTATAAAGAGTGGAAGTTTATTTCTTATAGTTCTAGAGGCTGGAAGTCCAAGATGAGAAACAGCCTGATTGAGTGAGAACCCTCTTTCAGGCAGAAAACTTATGGTTGAATCTTATCTTGGCAGAAGGAGCTAAGGAATTTTCTCAGGATTCTTTTATAAAGGCATAAATCTCATTTGTGAGGGTTCTCCGTTCATGACCTAATCACCTCCCAAAGGCCCTGTCTCTTAATATTGGACATTAGGATTTCACCATATGAATTTTGGGGGATCACAAACATTCAGATTATAACATTTTATACTTACTCTCCCCCCACCCCCGCAAAGTTCATGTCCTTTTTACATGCAAAATATATTCATTCCATCCCAATTGTCTTAAAGTCTTAACTCCTTTTAGTATCAACTCAAAAGTCTAAGTCAAAGTCTTATCTAAATATGATCTAAATCAGATATGGGTAAGAAGATTAGTCCTGAAACAAATTGCTTTCTGTCTGTGAATCTGTGAAATAAAAAAAGTTACCTGGTTCCAAAATAAAATGGTACAACAGGAGAATAGGAGAAATACCTTATTCCAAAAAGAAAAAAATAAGAAAAAAGGGGGGGGAGAAATAACAGATTCTGAGCAAGTTCAAAATCTTAAGGCTCACTGGAATGGAGATCCTGCCTTTCAGACCTACTGAAGCGGCAGTCCTGTCCCCATGGCTTTACCAGGCACCGCCTGCTTTGCAGCTCTCATGGGTTAGAGTCTTGTGCCCGTGGCTCTTTCCAGGCTGGATTGAATACCTGTGCCTTTACCAGTCTCCAGCTACAGGGGCATTCCATAGCAGAGCATTGCCTTCACTAAGGCCCTCTGCCAAAGTCATATGCTCACAGTTTCAGGTAGCTATCTATATCCTTCAAAATCTAGGTGGAGGTAGCCATGCCCCATGTCTCTGATGGGAAGTAGTCTGGCTTTGGGTGGGGGTATTCTGGCCTGTTGAATGTCTCTCCTCCCTTTGAAACCAAGGAGGCAGCCCTGATGACCTCTGAATCACCTTTGGGTTTCACTTTCTTTGTCTCTAAAATTTTGCACATACGCAGCTGAATAGCTTTAAGTCTCTCTCCTATAAAATCTAAGAAGTCCAACAACTTTCTTTCATTCCTTCTTATCTCCTTTCTCTGTAGTTCAAATTGGCTGTTTTCCTGCTGGGGTGGCTGATTAAATCTGTGGCTCGTGTCCACACTAATCTTATCAAAGGGTCACTTGGTCATACTTTCAGTGTTCTCTCCAGAATATGCTTTCCCATTTTTTGCAATATAAATAGGTTGAGAATTTTTTAAGTTCTGTTTCCCTGTTAATTGACAATTCCATCATTAAGTCACTTCTCTCTTCTCTCATTTTACCATAAACATTCAAGAGAAGTCAAGCTGTACCTTCAACACTTTGCTTAGAAATAGCTTCAGCCAAATATTGAATTTCATTGCTCACAAGTTCTATCTTTCACAAAACTCTAGAACATGAACACAATCCAGACAATTTCTCTGCAACTTGATAACAATGATGGTCTTTTCTCTATGGCCCAATAGCATTTCCCTCATTTGTGTGTGAAAGTTCATTAGAATGACCTTTACCATCTATTTTCTACCAACATTCTGTTCATGACTACTTGGGCATTCTCTAAGGATCTTGATTGAGGCTTTCTCCACAACTCTCCTCTCTCTCTCTTCCCCCCCCCCCCCCGGGCTTTCATCAGAATTGCCTTCAAAGTTCTGTTCACAGGCATTTTCGAGAGTACACCTACAAGCTCTTCCACTCTCTACCCAGTACCCATTCCAAAACTGCTCCTACATTATTAAGTATTTGTGGATGAAAAAATGATTCTTCAGAAAGTAACCTCAGAGTTATCTGATCATAAATTCCTAACTGAGTAGGTCATTGTGGGTAGTCATGTCCCAGGCATATAAATGCCTTAGTAAAAAGTTTTTTTCTTTGCCTTAAGCAAGCCCAGTCCATTGTTTCTATGCATCTAGGTTAACGCATCTTTTAAATGTCTCTTTTCAAACCTCTCAGAAGTCAAACCACCATCAAGAGAGCACATAATCTTGTTAACTATCCTGTAATCCAATCTCCATTTGGTTTTCTCCTACTTTTATATAATCTTCCTCAAATTCCCTCAACTCCAAATGCATAAAAAAGCTACAAACTCTTCTTAGAAGCATTTTCTGTCTGTTGAGATCTTGCTTCCAGGCATATTCTCTGTTCAGCTCAAACAAATTTTTATAAAAACTCTCTACTAGTTTGGACATTCTTACCTCAACATATTTATTATAAGAGTAACCCCACTTCTCAATACAAATTTTCTGTCTTAGTCTATCCAAACTGTTATAACAAAATACCACAGACTGGGTAACTTATAAAGAATAGAAGTTTATTTGTTGCATTTCCAGAGGCTGGAAAGTTTAAAATCAAGCTGCTAACATGGTAATGTTCTAGTGAAAGACTGTCAAACAGAATGCTGGGAAAACTGGTTATTCTTATGAAGAAGAATTTTCCACTCAAATGGCTAACCTTGTAATCAGCTCTTTGTTCTGCTTCTGTAGACATGCTTGCTACATAGGCCGAAGGACAGGGTGACCTTGAGATCAATTGAAGACTCAACCTCCCCTTTGCTGTTCTGTCTAGATAACAGATATATCCCCTTTGCTTTTTCTGTCTAGATAACAGATGTATTGCCTTTGCTTGTTAAGCCCTATAAAAGTAAGGTTACCCCCGAGCTCAGGGCCCAGATCTTCAGAGCACTCGATAATCTATTTACATTAGAGTATACTTTTTTATTATAAAATACAATTTATAAATTAAAATGGAAACCAAAACCTGGTAGAAACATTTCCAATGAATATAATCAACAGAGGATTAGCATCCAGAATATTTGGAGAACTCTTAAATATCAACAAGGCAAACACAAGCATATATCTAAACAAGCAGTTCGCAGAAATAGAAGACATAATTCCTAAGAAAATACAAAAAAAAAAGTTAAAAAAAAAAAACAGTGAGAGTTTTTACAGCTATCAGTTGGAAAAAAATTATAGACTTTTGTCAAAATATTATGAACCCAGAATTCTCACTGGCTGCTGGTAGGGATATAAATTCACTATATTCACTTTGGGGGGAAAATTTAGTAATAGCTATTAAATTTGAAAATATCTAATAAAATTACACATAGCCACAAAAATAAAAGTCTCCTTAGAAGAAATTTACTTAAAACAAAAAATAAAAGGAAAATGTAAACTTACACTTAAAAAGAAGTAAAAGGAGAACTTAAACTAAAAAACAAAATTTTGTTAAAACAGAAAAATATAAAGCAGTATGGTAACTTTAATCTGAGAAAAAATATGAATCATGCAATTACCTTAACAATAATTATAGAGCACAATGAAGGTACACTGGAGACAAATTACTACTTGCCAAATAACATGGATTCAAATTAGTAGTGAAGAGGGCCAGATTGGGACCCCCATAGTAGAGGCCTCACAGAGTCCCTGGCTTCAGTTTTCCTTGCTCTATAGCTTCACGATAGATCATCCCAAGCAGCTTGATCCAGAGATTGCAACATCCCCTGACATAAAAATTTGCCCTGAAACTTATGATTAATGCCTTCATGCTTACTGATCACAATTCTTCTGGTCTAGCATTCTTTTTAGACTACTCTCATCTTTGTTTCTGGGTTGCTAATGCCACCAGAGAACCACATTGCCAAAGGAATGGCTCCATGAAGCACAACACACCCCCCTGGAACTGTCAGGCAGCCCCTGGAGTAATGCCCAGATTTTCCCTTAAATATCCTAAGCTGGACTGAGAAGGCAAGGCAGTTTTGTAGGTGCTAACCTGCTGCCTTCTGAGTTCACTGATGCTCTGACAATAAATGCTTATTTTAAATATCTCAACTCTTGTGTTGGTCTACTGTCTGAGTGGCACAGGCAGCATGAGCCCCAGACTCGGTTGCCTTCCAGTTACAGTAGGGTAAAATCTATTTATAAAAACAAAGAGAAATTTAGAAAAATATATATTTTTTTCTCAATTGGAAAACATTTAAAAAATATTAACATATTTTGTCAAATCAAATACACAAATGTTGACATGGATAATTTGACTAGTAGAATTAGTAAGTAACAATTCATAGATATATTAAACTTTCTACTTTAAAAATCGAACATACCTTCTTTTCCAACATCCATGGAAACTTTACCAAATTTAATCCTGCATTATATCTTAAAGAAAGACTTAATTACATTTATAACACAAACAAGAGGGATCTAAAATAAAACTAACACAAGCGACATTTAGCTATGGTAATAGGATATAAATTTATATAAAAATTAATAACCCCTATGTACAGTAGTCTCTCCTTATCAGTAATTTTGTTTTCCATGGTTTCTGAAAATATTAAATGGAACTTCTAGAAATAAACAATTTATAAGTTTTAACTTGCATACCCTTCTGAGTAGCAAAATCTCAGGCTACCCAACTCCATCTTGCCCAAAATATGAATCATCCCTTTGTTCAGTGTATCTAGTCTGTGTACCTACACTACTCACCCATTAGTCACTTAGTAGCCACATCGGTTATCAGGTCAATTATCAGAAAGAGAGAGATCACAGTTTCATAATATTTACTACAGTATATTCTGATAATTGTTCTATTTTATTATTAGTTAGTATTGTATTCTTACTGTGCCTAATTTTTAACTTTTTCATAGGTATGTATGTATAGGCAAAGATATAATATATATAGAGTTCAGTACTATCCATGATTTCAGGCATCCACTGGGGTCTTGGAACTTATCCCTGCAGATAAAGGGGAACTATCATTTACAGACAATAAACAATTAGAAATACCGTAGAAAATTTCTCTCACAATTCTTCCCATCTCTTTCAATATTTAGAACTGAACTTAATAAGAAGTGGGAAAACATATAGAATCAGAACTTGAAAACACTTCTGATAAATACAAAGACTTAAATAAATGGAAGGAAATACTTGTTCTTGACCACATGTGAGATAACCAAACTAAGTGGATTGACTCGATAAAAGAAGCCATAGGCATGAGTCTATAGGAACTGTGCAGGGCTTTTGAGGACATGACATTGTGAGCATCACCCATTCATAGAGTCTCTAGGAGTCAAAGGACTCAACGGCACACAACACACACTTATTCTTGGATAGGGTGATTTGACATCATAAAGATATCAATTTTCTTTAATTTAATATATAAATTTAGTGGAATCCCAATAAATTTTTTTTTTCCTGGATCAAGATAATTTGTTTTTGAAGATCATGTGAAAAAATATAAACATGTAATATAGCTTAGAAATCCTTGGAAAAGAAGAAAAGTTGAAGGAGAAATAGCCCTATTAAATATTAAAATATGTTAGTAAGTCTCGAAAGTGTGATACTGGCACACAAACAGATATAACAATGAAACATAGTAGAAAGCCTAAAAATAAGCCTAAAAAAGTGTGATACTGGCACACAAACAGATATAACAATGAAACATAGTAGAAAGCCTAAAAATAAGCCCAAGGGCATATGAAAATTTTGCATAAGTAATATCTCAAATCACTGAAGAAAACATGGACATTTTATAAATTTGGGACAGCTGAATTATCATTTGGAAAAAAAAAAAAGATAAAATTGGATTCATACCTCACACAATGCACCAGAAAAAAAATCAAAATGAATCTGAAATTGAAGGGTAAAAATGAGTATGAGCAGAAAACATGGGTAAAATTTTCACAGTTTTGGAGTGGAGAAATAAAGTTTTTTTCAACTAGATTAAAAATTCAATTATAGTAAAAGAAAAGACTGGTAAATTTTACTAAATAGAAACAAATTGTATGACAAAGAAACCATGATCAAAATCTAAAGAAAATGACACTAAGAAAAAATATATCTGAATGTCACAGATAAAAGGCTGATTTTTTAATAAAGAATTTTTTACTATCGAAGGGGAAAAATATCAAAATCTGGTAGAAAAATGGTCAAAACCATGAATATTTAATTCCATAAAAATTTATCTCTGGTATTTAAATATGAGAAAAGTATTCAACTTCACTCATAGTAAGAGAAATACTAATTAAATCTACTGTGTAATACAATTTTTAAACAATCAGACTGGCAAAAATTAAAAAGCCTAACAACCCACTCTGTTGATGAGGCTGTAGAGAAACATGCACTCACAAATTGCTGATGGGTTGCAAAGTGGTACAATCTGGTGGGAAGGAAATTTGGCCATGTCTAATACAGCTACATTTGCATTTATCCTTGGACATAGCAATTTCACTTCTGGGAGTTAGCCTAAAGATGTGCTCCTATAAACACAAAACCAAAGTTATATATGCATTATTATATATAATAGCAATGTATAGAAAACAATCAAAATAGCCATTCATAGGAGACTGAATAAATTATAGGATAACCATAAAATGAAGTAGTATGAAACAACCTGAAGGGGTAGGAGAAGGGCATGGGGAGAGGGAGAGAGAGAAAGCTGATGTGGAATTATTTCAAAGATATATGGACAAAAAAAGCAAAGTACAGAAAGATATACTTTTTCATAAGAAGTAAGAAACAATAAAAACATATATGTATTTGCTTATTTTTGTTAGAAGAAACATGGAAAGTATAAACCATAAATTAATGAAATGGGTAGGGATATAGGGGAAAGGACAAACCAGACATAGATAGAGCTATGAATAGAACCAGAGCTAAAGCTAGGGATAGGTATTTACCAAGGATCAAGTCAACACTTGTTTTTTGTCTGTCTGTCTGTCTGTTTGTTTCAAAATGCTTTTTGTTTAATAATCTATTTCCTGACTATGATTCTCAAATTGCTACTTAACAAAGGTTCTTGATTCCTGGTAAAGGATAACTGCCCATATAGCAAAGGATACAATTCTTCTTATTTGGACTTGGGACATTTTTTTTCTCAAGATAAATTAAACCACAAGATTACCAGAGCAATTTTCTCCTTTACATTCAGCTCTTTTTTTCCTGAGGGTTTATATGTGTTGAGAAGCACAGAGACGTTCTCATGTTGTGAAGTGGAGAAATCTAAAATAGATTTTATTGAAATCTAGTTAAGCTGGGATGGGGGTGAGACAGGAGCATCTGTATATATAATTTTTAATAGGGTGGTGATAAGAAGCTAATACTATATCATTGAGCTAAGAGACAACTCCTAATTTCTTCTTTTCTTATGAATATTTTGTGGGTATTTCCGCATAGGCAAAACACATTTAAAAAATAATCAGCAAATTCAGATATTTATATATAAGCTCAAAAAATTTTTGCTAACTGCTAAAATTCTTCAGGCATGCTGACTGTGGCAAGTTGGTGGTGTGGTAGGAAATATTCTACGGGGTTAAAATTACTGTCAAAGATTGGACCGGAATAGAGGATTCTTGACAAATTTTCCTCAGAAATGGGCACTCAGCAGCTTACCTAATGAGCAGATCTCTGGTGCTATCATATGTTTCTCTACCAAGGAACATTCTATGGGGGTCAGATGATGGCTCCCCAAGCCTTGAATACATTCAATCTTCTTGCTACAGACATGAACCCCTGCATGACCCTCTCTGCTTATATATCTGACACCATCTTGTACCATGCTTCCCATGCTATGTTCTAGCATGACTCTTTTCTCAATCACATCACACTAATCACTACCTGAGGCCTGTGCAGTGTCTGTTTCCTCACATATCTTAGTATGACCAGTGGCTTTTTCTAATTCGAATCGCAGCCTGAAAACCTTGACCTTAGAAACAACCTCACTCCACCTCTAGTTATCAATCTATTTCATTTTTTTTTCAGATTTCTTATCACTATTTGAAATTCCCTTATTATAATATTTATTTACTTATATGTTTTGTGTCTGGCCTTACTCGATATAAGCTCCATGAGCATGAAAACCAGACCTGTCTTGTTTACTGTTGGCTGAAACGCCAACTTCAACAACAGCACAAAGTTGTTCCAGCTCATAGCACATAGCAGGTACTCAGTAAGAACTTGTTAAATGGGTGACTAAATGCATCACAAAGATGATGTTTTTTGTTTTTGTTTTTTAAAGGCTATGGTAGGCAGAATAATGATCCCTCCCCTCCAAAATGTACATGTCCTACTCCCTATAGCTTGTGAATATGTCATTTTACATGAATAAAGGACCTTGTAGGTGTGATTAAATTGAAGTTCTTAAAGGAGATAATCCTGGGTTGTCAGGTGGGTGCAAGGTGAGCACAAGGTTTCTTATAAGACAGAGACAAAAGAGTCGGACTCAGAGAGGTGGAAGATGCCACACTGGAGGCTTTAAAGATGTAAGAGGTGGCCACAAGCCAAAGAATTCAGGTGACTTCTAGAGCTGGAAAGGACAAAGAGATAGAAGCTTTGTTTCCTAAAGCTTCCAAAGGAATGCACACCTATGGACACTCTGATTCTGGCCCAGTGCCACTTGTGTCAGATTTCTGATCCCCAAAACTACATGATAATAAATATATGCTGTATTAAGCCATTAAATTTATGGTAATTTGTTGTAGCAGCTATAGGAAACTAATCCAAGGACTGCTTTTTAAATAAATTTTTTGATTACAGTTACTTTGTTCTTTTATACCATTGCTCACCGGATGTGTTGAGATGATTAAAATTTACTATTTAGTCCTGAAACAAAAGGATGCCATTGAGCGGTGAGTGTACTGGGATGATTACAATTTCTCATTAGCCATGTGTCAATGGACCACGAGGACCAACATCGTTATATGACTGGGAGGATTGCACATGACTCTGATTTTATACTTGAAGATGGATACATTAACTAGATGAGACCTTGTACTGTCTTTCTTTGAGGTTTCACTCTCTTCTTAAGGTCATAGCTTCCAGACTTCCCCACACTTAGCTTATGTTCTTAGCATGAAGCTGACTCCACCTTGATCTCCAGATGTGTAGTGTGTGAGTCATGCTGCTGGTACCATTTTCCTGATCACAGTGTTTGAGCCATGGTCAGAGATATAAGCCAAGTGTGTTCAGTTAGGACAAAGAGACTCAAATCTGGAACTGCTGATTAGGAAGGCAGAATTTCTTCTGTGTTTCTGTGGGCCTGAATCTTCTTGCTCATCTGTGAACCTAAAAGGAGGATGGGGAGGGGAGAGAGAGAGAGAGAGGTAAGGGAAGGGAAGGGAAAGAAAAGGAAGGGAAGGGAAAGAAAAGGAAGGGAAGGGAAGGGGAAGATAGAGGAGAGAGATCCAAAGAAGCTTAAGAAATTAATCTGGTAGCATCATTTGAACCAGGAACCAAGCCCTTCTCCAAATAATTCTACTTCTCCAAACAGATATATTTATAAATATAGGTTATACATTACTTAAGTCCTTTTGGCTTAAGTTTTCAGTCACTCACGAACAAAAGTGTTCTCATTAATATAACTCCCTCATCCTATGGGAGTGATTTTCTAAAACGGAGAAGAATATGAAGTACTGTTGAGCAAAAGAGACTCTCTAACCTGATATTTTAACTGCTTCTATTCTTTGTGGTCAGAAATCTTAGTGGCTGCTTCTGTCAACATCTTTCATTGGTGAAGGACTTACCCCTTCCAGCTCCTGAAGAGATCAACTCCCAGCCGCTCTTACTTTCGCCTCACCTCCCCTAGACAACAGATCACAACAGGCCCTCTAGAAGTGGTTGCTATAATACCACAAAGTAGAAAAAAAATTTTGTTTTGCTTGTTTTTTAACCTGCAAGTTGTTCATTAAGAAAGGAAGGTTTGATAATTCTTAAAAGTTTACAGCTGGAGGGTAATTTAGTATTTATCTAACAATCCAATCTGAGTCGCAGATAAGAAGTTCATTGAATAAACGATGAAAAGAGTGTATCAATTAAGATTATGTTCAGCTGTGAACAATAAAAGCCTCACGTGCAGTAGGTTAAATGAGACAGATGTAGGTTACAGATGGAGTAAGTTAAATGAGGCAAGATGATATTTTTCTATCTGGATAGAATATGAAGAGCAGCAGTTTTGGTGGAGATTGCTCTTTGCTCACTAGCAAGCATTCTACCCTCTTCTATTATAATAAAGTTGTTGCTGGGCACAAAAGCTGAATGTCTAGCTGAAACAGATTTCTTAGCTTCCCTGGCATTTATGTACCGTGTGAGCAGAAGCAATAGGTGTCTTTTGGTGTCATTGAAGGTGTGCTCCTTGCGCTCTCTTCTTTCCACTGGCTTGACATGGTAAAGATTAAGGCAAGCTAAGAGCCACGTGTTGCCCTGCCAGTCTGGTACCCTGGGTGATATTGAGGCATATAGCCTGCTCATCTAGCCTGTGAAAGGGAAATAATTTCTAAGTTATTTGAGCTATTATATTGAGACTCTTTCCTTCCTCCTCCATAGAAGCATGATCTTCACCATAATTAATACTTCGGCCCAAGTAATGTAGTAGGTGTATGCTATTTGGAATTACAGATCTTTCAACTCTGTTACTGTACTTTTCTTGATTTCTATTAAAGAAACCTCTTGGCCCAAAGAAGCACCTGCCATTGTATGTACATTTCAAACAGCAGGGAGAGGAAGAAAAAATATAAAAAACATGGTGCCCCTCCTTTTTAAAAGAGACTTTCCAAAAGTGTCATACTATACTTCAGCTTACATCTTGTTGGCAAGAGCTTAGTCACTTGGCTTACTTAGCTATGAGGGAAATGTATCTTTACATGGGTGGCAATGTGCCCAGCTATAAAAATCAGGATTGTTTTACTAAGAGGAATGGTAACCATAGGGAATAAAATAGCAGTATTTTTTTTTTTTGCATACAAAGAGGAAATTAATATTTAATTTCTCATCAAGAAGAAAAATTTTAAAAAAATAATAATTTCAGTATGGGTATAGCAGAAATGGAGAAGTCCTATCAGGATTATTCTCAACCTGAGTCGTCAGAGGGCCAAAATAAGAAAATTCCTGAAATATTCAGCAAAATTCCTACCACAAGGAATTACAAACACCAGTTCTGATTTCAACATCTGCAATATTATAAAGTAGATCTAAATAGGTTGTAAATTTGTTAGAAGCTCACTTGGGCCAGACAAAAGCTTGGAGCTTCCTTATATGGAGAGTGACAATCAGATGTTTCTATGAAGAGCTTTTTATTTTTGGTTTGACCTAAGTGAAAGACACTCTGTAAACATGGCCACCACACAGGGCCATCCACCCTGCTGCCCCCTCAGAGTATTTTGCCTTTTTCTAATAAAGTTATGTTCACGTCAAATTTTTGGCTTACATTGTACTCTCATATTGCTAAGGGAAACACATCTAGAGTATTTCAGAGTAAGCCTCAGGATTATCCAAATTTTGTTTCTAGGCATACGGTTAAGAAATATTTACAAATAGTTTTAGCTCTGGATATCTCAATGCTTCTCAATACATATGTGTTAAATGAGCAAACACTGATAATGATCCTGGAACAAGAGCATAAGAGTAGACAAAATGTAACCCAACTATGAGCTACTTGATATCCTTCAGTATTAGGTGACTTCTTAGAGTCTTCTCATATGGCTCTGGGAGTAGGTTACTCAAATGATAGGTAGATGGTAGGTAGGTAGATAGATAGATAGATAGATAGATAGATAGATAGATAGATAGATAGTAGATAGAATCTCCTGATCTCACATAATTTGTGAGAGCCATCCTTCTCTGCTCATATTTTCAAGAATTTACAGAAAGCTTACCTTTTTCCTGATCACCTCTCACTACATTTTCTTTTTCTCCTTCTGTCACTGTTTTTTTTCCCCCCATCCCATAGCCTCAAACATAGAACACCAAGAATTTCCAATGTAACAACAAACACAGGACTAAAATAAAAATTCCTTTTGCTTTATTTTTCAGAAGAGTTCAGTTTTCTTGAGCTCACTCTTCTTCCTTCAAGAATTTCTCGGGGACTTCCTTTGACACAATCAGAAATAATTACATTTTGTTAAACCAAGGCAATATTCAAGGTCTTAATATTATAGTCTTGCCTGAAACATCATCAAAAATTCTTAGGCATGGCCTGCATATCCATCTGATTTTGTAGGTGAAAGAGAATATTCTGATTTATTCTTCTACTAACATGAATTATTATATATTATGGCAAAAAGAAAAAGAATTATAATTTTTTATTTTAAATAGATAATTTCTTTATATGAGAATCTTGTGTACAATACCTGAAAAAACTATGCTCTGTAATAATTTCTTAATTAAAATGAAGGTAATACTTTAACCTTTATTTTAAGAATAATAATCTGTTATGTATAGAGTTCCTGGCAGGTGTCAAGTGTTGCTCTAGCACTTTGCATCCCGCACTCACTTAATCTTCACAAGAACCTAATAAGGTAACTGATCTCATTTTACTGATGAGAAAATTGAGAAACAGAAAGAATAAGTATTGAGGGAAACCCATTGTTAGTGCAGCTGGCATGTGTCTATAGGTGTGTATGTTCTTTGAGGCAGTAAGACGATGTGCACTGCTTCATCCTGCCAAATCCCTCCGAGATCTCTCTAGCTGTCCTGCTGTCCCTCTCAGCCCATGGCAGCTCAAAAGGTACAACTCTATTATAAGTACTCAGTCTAGATTTACTGGGTTTAGGTTATAAATTTTAAACTTGGTTCACTCCACTCAGTCCACACTGAACAAACATCCTTTTTATGAAAAAGGTTAAGTAAAAAATATCTTACCTGGTTGCACCCCATAAGGTGCACCTCCTAGGCACAACACAGACAAACTATTCCATTAAGTAAAGTGGAGCTGGCAACTGCGCTATTCTCAGTATTCCAGGATTGCCTTTTATCCCATGCCAATGCCATATACTGGAGCTGTCCTGGTAAGAATATAAATTTTACTACCCCCAGGAGTGTCCATGAGAGCTTTGTAAACAAGACAAGAATTATTATTTTCATTTAATATGCCCTCCCTTTGGAAATGCTTTATGACTGACTTGGGCATTACCCCTAGCAACCCATTCTCTCATTTGGGAAATGGAGATAAAATACTCAACATTCATTTCATAGAATGATTTGGAATTATATTAAGGTAAATTCTAAGATGTTTCTCAAGCTAGCTGAAGAAAACATGGAGTGGACATATTTCTTCCCTAGTGAGTAGTCCGGGTGCAAGCTTTGCCCTGACATATTGGAAAAACAGTACCATGTGGCCACCCTGTGTTCCCTTATGCAAAGACTTCAAATAGATATAGTCTGGAGCAGAATAAAAAAACTGATTAACATATAGCAAGGACATATATATTCCCTACTAATGTAAAACCTCATTTCTCTTAGGACCTCACCAATGCTGACCTGGCTTTGTGACCTTTCTGGGTAGTCTGGTAGACCCTTGACTCTTATATAATTTCTATTCCCTCAAATGACAGTAGTTTTCCTGGATAAAATAGGGAGAAAAAGATTCCTGGAACATTTCGTGTACATTTAATTTACAGATTTGATGCAATTCTAAGATTTTTTAATTCTTTCCAATTATAAAAATGTTTTTAATTAAAAATAAATAAATAAAACATGAAGACTGACTTAGAAAAATGAATGAAAGATATCTAGACAGTATTGAGTAGATTAGATGCCAGGTTACATTAAGGCATGGGTGTACCCAATTGAAGTTCCCTACTTAAAAGTTTTATAAGCTTTGTAAACTCAATATGTCCAAAATCCAATTTGTGATCTGTTCCACCATGTCTGGACTATCTTCACATCTCCTTGTTTCCATGAATTCCTTACCTTTCATCTGGTTGCATGCCTAGAAAACTGAAAGTCTCTCTTAACATCATCTTCTTTCCCATCCCCAATATTTAAGCCACCATCAAGACCTTAGACTTGACCTCCAAAATATCCTAGGATTTATACACTTTTCTCTTCTCCATAGGTCTGCTTTAGTTCTTCTGTCTCTTGCTCTGTTTTAAATCTATTATGCACACTGCAGCTGAAACAACCTTTGAAAAATGCAAATACTATTGTAGATTTTTTTCTTAAAATCCATCAAAGACTTTACATTGCTCTTAGGACAAATATCAAAGTCCTAATTATAGTCTTAGGGCCCAGCAAGCCTAGACTTCACTTATCTCTAAAGCTTCGTCTTCAGCCCAATTCCTATTGGTCTGTTAGAGTGTTGTCAGTGTATGTATTTGTATGTGTTTGTGTACACAAGTGTGAGTGTTCGTGTACTTTATAAAATTGTTACAGTAGTGATAGGAAATTGTCATCTTTTCCTTTCACCCTAGATCTGTGTTGTTGCTCCATTGGTTTGTGTTTTAATTCCAGAGAAGCCTTATTGTCACTGAAAATTAACACTCATTCTCTGATGCCCTGCCAGGATCCTGCAGGTCAGCGATCCAGCAGCACCAAGTGTCAGCCCAGTGGTGTACAATCCATTTTAGCTTCCGCTGTCCACTGCACACCCTTTTAAGAAGAAACCTTGCCTAGAGTGTTAGCTTCCGGAAAGTGCTTATTCATCCTTGCAGCTGCAGTTCCTGGGTGAGAGCTTGTCGTTGGGTGCTGAGGGCTGCTGTGCAAGAGTAATGACCCTCAACCTGTTAAGAAATCTCCTCCCCCTTTTTAATATCCTGTCATAAGATTAATAGTTCAAACGTGATGCCACATGTAAACAGTCTGGTAAGATCTTATTTAATGAAAAGCAAACAGACTTTCTTCTGAGAACGTATGTCTTTTGAGGAATTCGAAGCAAATTGAAGATAGCGTGTAAAATGTCTCAGGAAAAGAAAACGTTTTAAATGAGGACATTTATCATCATCATAGATTCATGTGGGCTGTCAAGACACAATAAAGATTTTAACTCATTTTGTCTCCGGCAGCCTTTTCCACAAGGACCTTCATTAACAATACTCCCTGCTTGACCTGTTTCTGCTCAGCCACATCTCCCACTGTGGAGGACAGGGTGTGAAATATATCTTTTCAAATGGATGTCATTGATTTTAATATACCTTTAATAATATTGCAGCTTAGTGTTTTAATTACTCATACGTTTTGGTACTTCCTCCTTCTAGCAATTTTATCTAATAAATCTGATAAGTGCAATAGACTCTGACACCCACAAATTAGATGTGCAGCATACGCTGTGGGAAGGTCTATTTCCTCTGTGGTGGCCTCAGGGATGGGTCAAAGGTATGCCCCGAGGAGCCCAGTCACTCTGCCCTGTTGCCCACAGAAGGAGGAGGCTTTCGTATGCTTGGTTGCAGGGGGACATTTTTCTCTACTCCGTAGCAACACCACCAGAATCCTTAACTTACTGTTCAAATGACAGCTTCCTTCTGCCATGAGCGAGCTCTACTCCATCTACTTCAGTCCTATGCAATACCTTTCCTCCGAGCTTTGCCAGCCTTTAGCGCTTATCATTAGTATTTGGCTTCTCATATTTTATTCCAATTAGTCCCATTTGTATGTATTTTGCTCACTGTTCCAGGATGAATTGTATCCCCCCACAAAATCATATGTTGAAACCCTCGTCTGCACTCTCTGAGTCTGTGACCTTATTTGGAAATAGAATTGTTGCCAATGTAATTAGTTAAGTTAAGATGAGGTCATACTGGAGTGGGGTAGGTTCTTAATTCAATGTGACATATATCCTTATAAAATGGGGAAATTTAGACACAGACAGGTACAGAGGGGAGATAATGTGAAAACAGAGGAAACCGCACTGATACATTAAAAAAATGCCTGAGGCTACCAGAAGCTAGGAGAGAGGCAAGGAACAGAGTCTCCTTCATAGCCCTTAAAAGTAGCCACTACTACTAACACTTTAATTTCAGAATTAGCCACCAGAACTGTGAGACAATAAATTTCTGTTGTTCTGAGTTATCCAGCTTGCGGTACTTTGTTAAGGCAGCCCCAGGAAACTAATACGCCTACTAAAGTATAAATTTCTTAAGGACAAAGATCTAACTTTGTTCATCTTTGTATCACCAGAAATAGTGCCAGCATGAGATATTTACTCAATAAATGGTTTATTGAACTTAATTATATGAAAGTTGAAAATGACAAGGTGCAAAGCTGATTTGTTGGAGAGTAAAGCTAGATGATACTAAAGGATGAACTATTCCATTACTGGAAGAGATGAGATAGAAGGAGATGATATCAAGGAACAGATATTCTAGCAGGAATGGTTCAAGTCCTAATCACAAATGGCAAGCAGGTCCCCAAGCACAACCCTAAAGGTGTTAAACAATACCAGGGAAGCAGATAAGTAGACTCAAAGAAAACATGCAAGGCTGAGCACTAGCACCCAGTTTACATTTATTCAGCTAGTTTATAATGAAACAATAAACTCAAAAACATAGTGTGGTTCAAGGGAAAATAGTGGTCTGGACATACAAGTTCATGCAAAAACTGGAAGGTAGGTTACAGGCGAGACTATGTGACACAGAAGAAAGTATTGACACCAAGCAACTGGAACTCTTCAGACAATCTCAGATGTAGGAGACCAATGCAGGGAAGCCCAGCACTGACCTGGTGCTGATATGAAGCATAAAGATCCAATTTGCATTTGAGGGTCCAGATAAAGACAGATTGGTCTTGAGATGGTCTTTTAAAAACTCTAGTTTCTTCAAGACCATAAACAGACTTACTAAAGTCTAGGATAAAGTAACTCGACACAGTTTGTCTCTTTTTGTTATCATTTCACATCTAATGGAAGTGAATAACTGTAAGTGTAAACCAGTGATTGACTCAAGGAGAAGTTGCAAAGTGGTTGCTCCTATTTTGCAAGCAGCCTGTAGAGGTTTTCTATGAGGTCTGTATACTTGGCCCAGTTTCCATTTTTTTTTTTTAAAGTTTGAATTAGTTGCTAAAATGACCAGCAAGGAACATTAGTCAAGGTGTTGCTTCTGTCATTTCTTACACTGGCCTGGCCTCTGTCATCACTTATGCTCCCGATCCTGGACTTAAAGTTTGGCATGGAACAAATTGATTAAATCCTTCTAGTTTTCCTTAACACTTCAAAAATTCTTCTCCAGTAGGATACAGAATAATGTTGGCCTAAATTGCTTTAATTTACATATATCTAAATGCAAATTCTAGGACTAGATTCCAGAGAAAAATCATAGCTGTCCTACTTGTAACAAACATTTGCGGTATAAAAATGTCTAGATGAAAATAAAGCATGACTAAGCCAGATGGACGGTGAAGTGACATAACTAATAAGAGTTTTAAAAAAGCAATTGGTTTTATGATTTTGTAAGTAACAAGTAACAAGTGAGAATCAAAGAAAACTTTAAAATGTAGAAGATTATAAGAAAAAAAATCACCCACAATTGCACTACCCGAAGACAGTAACTGTTGAGATTTTTCTATCTTTTCTCTATGTAGAATGTCATTATCTTTTTTTGCCTTCAAATTTAATGTAAGGCCTTACTGGCAGGATAGGATTAAAGGATGAGGCATTTTTAAACCCTAGACTGCATGGAAGTTCGGTGGAAGGATGTCTTCAAAAAAAAGTTTTATGTGATCTTTTGGATATCGAGAACATTTTGGAAAGAGACTTTTTTCTTCATTCCATACTAATCACCACAGTTATCTAACTTTTTAAAGCCAGGCATAAGGGTCTTTGATATGGCCTCCCAGTCTTAATGTTTAGCCTCTATCACCCCTGTTTACCCCAATTCCTCATCACACACTTGTGCTATTCCTACAAGTCATGTTACTAGTGGGTTGGGTGTCACCAGGAATGTGGGGACTTGTCTCCATTAACTGAGGAACCTGGGGAAAAAAATACCAGCTACTTCCCAGTAATGGGAGAAGCTCCCTAAATTTCTTCCCAATTCTCCTGTTTCTACCTCCTCTCCTCTGAAAACACTTGACTTCCAGCCATGACACCATACAACATGGTATAATCTCCTTTAGGAAACTAGGTGGAGGTGGGAGTAGGATCTGCTGATTGGCAACTTTTGCCTCATAACCAGGAAGAACCCAAACAAATTAATTTTCTACTAAATTGTTTTGTCACATATATTTGATATAATTAGGATCATACTATATATGCAATTCTGAATTCTATATTTTATTTATATTACACCCAAGCATTTTTCAATGTCATTAAAAACTAAGAAAATATGATTAAGAGCTGCATAGTGCTTAAGCATGAGTATGCATTTATGCACATAATATTGGGACAGGCAGCATAATGTAGGAGTCATGAGAAGAAGCTATGCAACCAGACTGAATTTCAATCCCAGCTCTGCCACCTATTACTAGCATAATTTAGGTAAATTAACCTCACTGAGTCTCAGTATCTTCATCTGTAAATGGGGATGATAACAATATATATTCATGTTGTGGAAAGTAAATGATCAACATATGATAAACCCTGAGAAGAGTTACTTGCACACTGGAGAATGCTGATACTATTTCAGTACATCGCCATGCTGCGTCATTACGATATGGGCTCTAGATAGCTAGCACTCAGTTTGAATCTGAGCTCTATTTATCTGTGTTCTTGGGTAAACTACCTAGTTTCTCTGAACTTCAGTTTTATCACCTATAAAACAAAAATAGTAGTCCATTATTTCAGGGTAGTTGTAACAATTAAATCCGACATTAAAGGTAAATTGGTCAGCACAATTCCTGGCATAAATTAAGTATTCAATAAATTACAATAATCTTTCCACATGGCCTGTGCCTAAAACAAAGCCTTCTAAATAGTAAGTGCTCAAAAAATATTTGTTGAATAGATGTTTATTAACTAAAGAGCTAGTTCACAATGTACTTATGTTAATGTAAATGTTTATAAAGACCTTGAAAGATGCACACTAACTTGGTTATAGAGAATGCCTGTGTGGAATAAAATTGGAGAGTGTTAAGGGGGTTTCACTTTTACTTAAAGTTTACAATGAAAATAAATTCACGTTTTAATTTTATTACTTAAAACTAATTTTAAAGTAATTAAACAAAAATAAGGCAAGAACAGAGTCTTAAAGCATCCTGGGTTCAGTGGATGGTCACATTGCTACTAGTAGCATGAAGGAAGAAGCAGAGTGGCATACATGTTTCAGATCTTTTGAAGACTCTTCAGATCTCACTTTCTTCTGACCTTCCCTTTGACTCTGAATCTGTAGCCTATCTAATATAGTCAGAACTGTTTTTTTCTGCATGAGTAGTTTTCATACACATACAAAATATTTTCTCATAAATTGGGCTGATTTTTTTTTAAAGATTATTTTCATATCACCATTTAAGAGACACGAGTCCCTCTTGGAGTAATATCTTGTTTTAACATACTCTTCACCAGGTGGAATTCTTTCATTGTAATATATTACATTAAAAACTTCTTTGTGTTAAGATGAAGTGATAAAAATTTCCTTGTGTTTATATAGAAAAAGAGCTTAGCACAGTTGGCAAGATATGAATTTCCCAGGGTTTGAAATTTCTCTGTATGCTGATGATTGCCTGGGTCTTGGGTCTTGCTAATGCCCTCCCCACTCCCCCACATGGACCTGGTGAAAAAGTAATTGGTTATCTTTGCAGTAGACTCTGTTAGGTATGTTGGGCCACTTCCAAGCAGCATTTCACAGATGAGGACACTGTGCCCAGAGCAGAACATGATATCACAGGAGGGGTTAATCATTCCACCTGCCAAATCATGCATGCAATGTACTGTCCATTGGGTGTGCTCACTTGTCCCCTTCGGCCAGCCCCCAGTTCAGACTAACTTGAAGTTTATTCTATTTTTTCTGCATTATACCTCACTCTTTCCTGTGGAGGAAACTGCCAGTTGGCTGGAGATGGAAACTGTGGTCTGAGGCCTGGGACATTCACAGATCCCAGAAAAAAGAAGAGAACCTCAGGTGATCAGGAAAGCCTGTGCTCTTTGGCAAAGAGTCTTGTGAATCTGAGATTTCGGAGAAAATAGCACAAGAAGATGCCACAGTATCAAATTAGAAAAAAAAGAAATGCTTGGCTTAATACATTTTCTTGGACAAGAAAAATATTGAATGACAAAGCCAATTTGTGTAAAACTAGAAGTAAATAAAATGTTACCTAATGACTTCTGCCCCCTTCTAATGGCCTCCATCTCTCTAAAGCCTTGCTATGGTGGAAAACATGCAGAACAAGAGGATTAGCAGACATTGGTTCAAATTCTGGCATTCACATTAACTAGAGATCTGACTTCGGCTCTGTTCTTTATCCTTGAAGGCTCTCAGTTTCCTCATGTATAAAAAAGGGATACAAATATCTATCTCACAGACTATGGGAGAAGAACAATGAGATAAAGCATTTAGCATCTGGTAGATCTTCAATAATAATCATAATTATGAATGACTTTTATGTACACTCAGAAGATAGGGCTACCCAGTCTCAGCCTCTCAACTACTTGAAGTCTTCAAATTATCAACCAGCTTTTTGATTTAATAACAGAATTAAAGTGGTATTTTGTCACAGGTATTGTAGTTTAATAGAAGATATTTATGAAATGATTTTCTTATTAATTTAAAATTTTGTTCAGGTTAAACTCCAGTGAGATATAATTTCACATCCACTACTGTGGCTACAATCAAAATCATGGAAAGTAACAAGTATTGGCAAAGATGTAAATTGAAACACTTGAACATTACTGGTGGAATATAAAAGGGTTCAGCCAGCCACTATGGGGACAATTTAGCAGTTCTTTGAAAAGCTAAACACAGAATTACCATATGACCCAGCAATTCCACTACTAGGTATACAGCCTAAAGGATTGAAAAAGGGATTCAAACAGATACTTGTATGCTAATGTTCATTGCAGCATTATTCACCACAATAGACAAAAGGTGGAAACAACCCTAGTGTCTTTCAATAGATGAATGGATAAACAAAATGTTTTATATACATGTAATGGAATGTTATTCAGCCATAGAAAGAAATGAATTTCTGATACATGGTACAACATGAACAAGCCTTGAAGACATTATGCTCAGTAAAATAAACAGGACACAAAAGGGCAAATATTGTTTGATTCCATTTATATGAAATTTCCAGAATAGGCAAATTCATAAAGACAGAAAGTGGATTTAAGGTGAAAAGAGACTGGGAGTTAGCAGAGAATGGAAAGTTACTGCTAAACGGTTGCAGAGTTTTTGTTTGGGGTGATAAAGAAGTTTTGGAAATTGATAGCAGTGAAAGTTGCACAACATTGTGGATATAATTAATACTACTGAATTGTACACTTAAAAAATAGTGAAAATGACAAATTTTATGTTATATGTGTTTTACCAGAATAAAAAATTCTTTACAAAATACATAAATATACGGTCTCTAATTCAAATTTAAAAAAAAAGAAAAAATAGGTTATACATTCCCATAACTCAAAAATAAAACCATTAAACACTGAAAATTTTTACTCCTCTCCCTGATCCCATTCATTTTGTTTCCTTCACCACTTTCCACAAGTAACCACTGTTATTAGTTCCTTGAGTATCTTTTCAGTATATCTTTATACAAATACCAAGCAAGAATAAAAATGAATTCGTATTCCCCTTTCCACATATACATACACAGCTGATCCTTGACAAAATGGGTTTAAACTGTGCCAGTCCACAGGAAAGCAGATTTTTTTCAATAAATACTGCAATATATTTTCTCTTTCTTATGATTTTCTTGGTGACATTTTCTTCTCTCTAGCTAACTTTATTGTAAGAATGAAATATATAATATATATAACATACAAAATATGTATCAATCGACTGTTTATGTTATCGGCAAATCTTCCAGTCAACAATAGGCTATTAGTAGTAAAGTTTGGGGGAGTCAAAATTCATACTCAGATTTTTGACTGTGTGAGGATCAGTGCCTCTAACCCCAGTGTTGTTCAAAGGTCAACAGTATTAACATACATCCATTGTTTTATGTCTTCGTACATTCATTTAAAGATATATCTTAGAGACATTTCCATACCAGTATATAAAGAGCTCTCTCATTCTTTTATACTATTGTTTAACAGCTATTGTCTTAATATATCATAGTTAATTTAACTAGTCTCTTTCTGATGAAACTTGAATCATTTTGAATTTTTGAAATTTAGAGATTTTTGCTGTATAACTATATGTTTTTCATTTGTATGTGAAGTTTTTACTGTAAGATTTTTCATTTGTATGTGAAGTTTTTACTGATTTAAATTGCTAGAATCAAAGAGTAATGGCAGTTTTTCAGATTGGAGCAAGTGGAAGGAAGATAATTAGGGTAATGGAGTATGTCCAATTCTCCCCACCCTCATCTCCATGACACAATCCAGGCAGCTAACTCTTCCTAGGGCAAAACTTGTTTTCAGATATCCTAGGGGTAGGTGAGAAGAGTGTTGCTTTTGGCTGGAGGGGGATGAGGTTTGGAGGAGAAGGCAGTCTGTCCTCTATGTGCACTAGATCACAATTAGTATGAAAAGTAGGCTGTGAGTCAATAAGTCTAATAAAACTACTTCTAATGTCCCACCAACCCTTTGATGCAATTTCCAGAGAGCTACCTTTTAAAATCTCAAGAAAGATGACCACCTGAGTTTGCAGATTTTGCACTATATAGCTCCACAATTTTTTGGTAGAAAACACAAAGTCATTCAATCATTTCCTTTGAGATGAGAATAAATAACAACAATGGTACATAAATAGCATCAGTTGGATGTGGGGGCAAGCTGTCATTTCCAGAAGAAGGATGTGGTTTTATATCCAAGGGTGCAGCATATGATCATATTAAAAAATTCCAAAGATAGCAGAAATTCAAATGGGTTGGTTTTGTCACTAAGCTGCCTGCAGGTGTTCCATTTAGATCAGATGCCACATTTGCGAGCCAGAAGGAAAGAAGTGGGCTTTTGCTTAATTCACTGACTCTCAGAAGAAAATGAACATTTTTTTTCCATGACAACCTGGAATTTACTTCAGATGAGCTTGACATATTGCCGGCCTGTAGTCTAACTTTGTCTGAGAATGTCACTCCACTCTCTGAAGTTGCCAAGATCAGAGGCCAAAAGGAAAAAGAATGGGGCTTTTCTAAGACTGCTAGATGATATCTTCCCCACAATCCGTCCTGATGTGTCATTGCAAGTGTCTGGGTAACTAAGGTCAGAGAGGAAAACAAAAAGAGAGGCATTCTCAAGCCCAGAAATGGCTTCTGATAAGATATAATAACCAAAGGATGAGATGGGATCAGGACATCTATAACCAACCTGGGCTGGATCAGCATTTCTAAGATTTTAACCAAGAAATATTGATTTATGTTTATTATGCTTTATGGCACTTTAGAGCAATTTATAACACTTACATTAAGGGATGGATGGTCTGGGAGAAAAGCCAATATGGGCATGAAAAAAAGATAAAGTGCTGTCAGGAATAGCAACTTTCAAGTATCAGGTGCAATTTTTTGCTTTTGCATTTTATCTAAACTATTTAAAATGAAGCAAGAAAATGATTATTGATTTTTAAGTTGCACAAACAAAAAAACATGAGATAAATTGAATAAACTTAAAGTGATTATTAAAACACAGACACATATATTGTGTTTTATGTATATATATATATACATACACACATACATATATACACACATATCCTCAATGGTTAAGACTAAAAAAGCAAAAATAAAACCCTTCTCTACATACTTATTTTTAAAATACACTTAAATGTACTCTATGTGAAATAAAGAGAACAAATAGTACCATATAAAATACATGTTTATTTCAAATATGAGTTATTTTCATAAAAAATGCAGAAAAATACTATGGGTCATTGTAAAGACAGTCACTTTTCTTCTTTAATAAATTTTGATAAATCAGAAATGTCTTTAGAGACCCAAGACACTTAGTTTTACAGATATATAAGTTGTTAATTCTTTTCATGACTACCTATTAATATCATCAATTGTTAGTGTCAGGAAACACTTACAGAGGTTGAAATTTGCCAAAAGCATTTATCTAATTAATTACTGTAATCATTAGCAATTTTAAATTAGGAAGACATTTGCCGAATATTCTATACATCTTCCTCAAAACATGGCCCTATTTTAAAGAAAAGTCCAGGCTGAGATAAGAATAACAAAGAAGTTAAGAGCGATGTGGGTCACAGTGAAATTTTTTTAGGGTGGATATCATTTTCAATAACTTTAATTTGGAATTTTTCCTTTTGGAGAATGAATGTCCATGATTTTGCAGAAGAATTGAGTTTTGAGTTGAGTTTACAAAGGCTCAAGTAAAATGATTTGCTCATATCACATGGTGAAGTTCTAAGTAAACGAGGATAACGTAAGACAGAAAGTTTAGGTTAGGTGGATGAGAGATGAAATAAGAAATCTTTTGATAAAATTGATAACAGTAGCAGTAAGTAGGTATGATTTTAGCAGGCAAAGTAACACTATGCTAATAGGATGCTGAAGACAAGATTAAATATGACTTCATTGCATATGAACAAACAATTTGGAAGGGAGAAAGCTGAGTATATGGATAAAGCAAAGTATATGGAAGAGTAGACCTCAGAAATCTTTTGTTTGATTTTGGGAAGATATGGTCCTAAATAGGGAAATAAGTGGGCCCACGATAAAATATGTTCCCCAATTATCTGACCTCATGACCTTTCTCAGTCCAATAACTATTCTAAATTCCATTTATTGGTTTATACTATAGAATTTAGGTTGGCAGGGCCCTTCAAAGTGTGATCTGAATGTGATGCTCCAAAGGTATATCCCCAAACTCCCCATTTTTCCAGGCAATTTATTCCATTTATCCTCAAAACACACAAAGGGACTTCACATATGGTGGTGTGTAGTCACTGAAGGAGTATTAATGAATACTTGGATGCTTTGTCCAGTTGTCAGCTTGCAATTCCCTCCCTCTGTCCCTAGAATCACACTTCCATCACACATAGATTCTCTCCATGAGAATCCTATTACTCTTTAGGCAGGCTTCTTGGGTAAAGACTCTTTCAGAATGGCTCAAAGCCAGCTCTATTTTCCCTATGAGCTTATTGGGGAAAGAGCAGCTCCTTCCCAGGACTCTCTTGTCTCCCCTTACTCTGCCACCAGGTGGGCAGCTTTAGTCACTCCTGTTACTTTTAAGTTTCCTAAGTTTATGTCTGGCCGCATTCCTTATCCCTATGCCTCTCTCCAACCCCAGGGACGCAAATCTAGCTTTCC
Organism: Pteropus vampyrus; assembly: GCF_000151845.1. NCBI lineage: Eukaryota > Metazoa > Chordata > Mammalia > Chiroptera > Pteropodidae > Pteropus > Pteropus vampyrus. The sequence continues at coordinate 2,231,761 of NW_011889023.1, read as the reverse complement.
ACTCAAAGCTCAGACTTGGCTTGAGAAGATGGGAACATAGCACTCTGATTACTCCTCCTTCTTCAACAATTCTCTTTTCTTGGCTGACTATGGTGATTTCCTATGCTAGTAGAACCAGTTTCATTCCCTTAGCATGTTCTTTGTAAGGGGTCTGTCCTCTCAATTCACTTGAGTATGTTTACCCTCAGCCTTTGATGCCTCAGACAAAACTGAATTTAACGTTGTTACACATAAATATTTAAATATATTGTTCTTATATAACATTAGAAGTAGAAAGACTCTTTGGTGCTCTCTAGTATATGAATCTTTTATCATATTAGTCATTCAGCCTTAGCTTAAATATATTCATTGGTGTTGCGTTCATCACTTTTGCAGCAGCCAGCTTCATTGTGGGGTAACCCACAAAGCTAGATTTTCCATATATTAACATACCACTTCTCTCATTGTAATTTTGCCTTATCTATCCTAGCTCTGTCCTCTAGAGCAAACACTGAATTTTCAGTGTTAGCTTATAGGATTGTGTCAAAATTCAGTGCTGTGTAAAGACGGTTGGGTAGTCAGCTGGGAGAAAATGGCAGAAATGGGAAGAAGTGACTTAATTAACCTATCCCTGGGGAAAATGGTGGTCAAGAATCATATCATCCAGATACAGCAAAGACAAGACAGTTGCAAGCAAGAATTAGAGTTGAAAGATGGAGTGGTATATTTTGTGAGCGTGTTTGTGTGTATTAATGGGTTGCTTAACTCAGGACCTGTAGCATGAAGATATGGCTGCAGATGTACAGGTAAGAGACTGTAACTGCACATCTAAATGAAGTCTCCAAAAGTGAAGTAAGGTTGGTTGACAGATTATGTTCTTGGGGAGGGAGAAGAAGGATACAGTCAGAGCAAAACTTAAAAAAAATTAAGATATTTTATATTGTGACATTTCCTTAGGCAGTTAATATATAATTATTCTCCTCTAGAAAGAAAAAAGGAGCTTAAGGGAGCTGACCTGGCCATGATGGTAAGATAAGAGTGAAAGTTGGTGTCCCATGAAGCCAAATCTTGTAGAGAAATATCCTTGCTGAGATTCCCAAGAGATTAGCACAAACTTGAGGTTAAAATATATATATATATATATTAAAGAAGTGCAGTACTAAAATAACCAAAGGCCTTAAAGGAATTTTCTACCTCTTTCAAAGTCAGGAGCCCTAGTGTATCTTTATGTAAGAGGGAGTAGACTGGGACCACAGTAAATGTTAACTCCAATTTTAAATGCCAGAACATTACAGATATAACTGGGATTGGACAAACCCTTTCCTTTCATCCATCATATTGGCCAGACAAAACATGGCTCAGAAACTCCATTTGGGTTCTTGAACACATTTTTTAGAATTGGTCTTGAGGTGGTGCTCTTACTTGAACCCGAGGTTCTTATAAGGCTTGATTCATTAAACAGATCAGGATCTTGTCTAGACAAATGATGATGAGCTCTTGATAAAGGGTACCCGCAGGAAGGACACCAATCTAATGGCATTCAGATTTACTAAGGGAAGTCTGGGTGTCTGCCTTTTATTCAATGTCCTCCAGACCCAGACAAGGTTGTAGATGTCACGAATACCCAATAATTCATTTGCCAGAGAAGCAAGAAGAGGCCATAGCACCTGGATGGTGTGTCTTATTTGGTTGGGTCTAAAGGAATGAAAAAGATAGAAGAGAAGGTATAGTTCTCCTGCAGGAAAGATAATGATTCTTACCAATGCACTGAAATCCAGGGTGGGGAAATCGAACCAGTATTGAGTGGCCACAACATGAAACCCTCGACAGTCTGAGGATGGCTCATCTGAGTGTGGCAACCTGGGCTTAGGTCATGGAGGGAGGATGGTCGCTCTGAAGTGGGGCTGTGTGTAGTTGCTTCTTAGATGGATGAAGCCAAGAGGTGAGAAATGATTTTGGGGGGACCAAAGAGAAGGCATCAGACAGGGGAGGAGCATCCCACCAGACTCAGACAGCAGAGGTCCAGGAGGTGACTATATATAGTGCCAAGCAGGCTGAAAGTGAGAATTTAGGTCCTGCATGAGCCCCTGAGAACAGAACAGAACTGCCAAGGAACCTTGATTCCAGTGAGGGGATCCCACTATGAGGGGTTACAGTGACCAAAGAGGACAGCGTTCTTTTACCATCAGGAATTATCTCAGTTCTTTCCTTTTCTCATGTACAGCTTCCCACACTATCAGCAAGAGGAAATATTTCATTGCTTTTAAGAATAAAAATTGTGTTTAACTCAAGCTAGTTAATTATCTGTCTTATTGGAACACTTAGTTTATAAATAGGATTCTTTTTTTCCCCAAACAGTAGCACTAGTTACTTCTTATTTTCATCTTTGTACATAGAGACTCATTTTAGGCAAGATCTCAATTTGTATCAAAGAACACCAATTTTTGACTTCTTCGCCAAAGAAAATCTTGCCAAATGGAGGTCAGTTTTGAAAAAAAAAAAAGATAAATGTACATGTCTTAAAGGTTTAATTGTATTATTTCCCTCTTTATACTCTGATTACTTTGACAGATGGGATCTTCACAATATATTCTTTGTTCAGCTGGAAACCCCATGAAGCTGTAACCTGAACCCCTTATCCTGAGGCCACTGGAAGGCATCTTCATCCAATGTTGTCTGCAGACCCCAGCAGAGAGGGGGGTAAAAGGTTATTAAGCCACCTGAAATTGCTTTCAGTGTACTGAAAAGTAGTTGGGTCATTTCAGGCCATAAGAGGGTGGCAGAGTGCCTGACTGCCTACGTCAAGCAGTGTTTATAAATTAGAAATTACCAGCCATTTGGGTCCTTGCTGATCAGTCAGAGTCCTGGAAGACTGTGCCGAGTGCCTGGGGCAGAGTTGTTACTGGGCCAAACAAAACATAGCTCTTGGTTAATTGGTCATGATTTGCCTATCTGGTGGTGGTACTGGAGGAGACTTGAAATTATACGTCCCTTCAATTGCAGTGCTACATGGCTAATTATTCCAACTAATAGCAACCATGAAAATCATTCTTTGAAAATTCTGTTGCCAAGCACAGAAACTGACTGTAGAATCCAGAGACAAAAAGATAGTCCCATATGATTACCACTAGGTATATTTTACTTGTGTAATCAAAAAAGACCTGTTGAGCACCTACTATGTGTCAGATAGGAAGCATGATTGAACTAGAATCCCCTCCCCATTTTTTACTGAGTCATTACTAAATACTTGAAACTATTTTAAGCCCTTTATGTATATTAACAGATTTAATCTTCACATCAACTCTGGGAGGAACGTATGGCTAATTATCCCATTTTACAGTTGATAAAACTGAGGCTCAGAGAGTTAAGCAAGTTTTTCAGGGGGCTAGCGACTAGAAAACCATATATCTGTGACATGGATGCAGCCAACAAACTTCTAGAAACTATTCTTGCCTTTTGTTTTCCCAAATGTCTTGCCTGCATGTCCACTGGCAGTGAAACCGAGGGCTAGTGACCAGGACCACCTCTGGATTTGCTTAGTTTCTAAGAAGCATTCCTGACTAAGTCTAGACAACCCCTAAAAGACTTGCCTTTATCTCTCCAGGAAGGCTGGAACAACTCCCAGCCTGGACTCACTGTCGCTCAACAGCTGTCTCCTATCCTCAGCTCAGCCCAGTATCCCCTGAGTGTGATTCATGCCCATAGCCTAAACTGAGCACAGATGTATGTCTCTGAAGTCAGTCTACCTTTCTCAGTTTCTCTCTCACTCCTTGCCACCTTGGATACCGGTCCTGTCATGACTTTCCTATCCATTCTGCAGATAGATAGCCAGACACAGCCACTGCTTTGGGGTAATTCGAGAATGGGAAGAATAAAGTGAGGTGGAGATAAAACATTTTGACCAAAGGGAAAATGGCTAGAAAGGTACAATAAAACAGACTTTAAGTTAAATGTGGCAGATTGAACACAAATGCTTATCTCCCCAAATCCTCCATATGACAAGAACAAAGAGCAGAGGAGCAGACAAAAAAGGATTTGAGCGTTTTTTTTTATGTTCTTGTTATTTCATTTATTTATTTATTTATTTATTTTTATTTATTTATTTCTTAGAAATTTACATGCCTGATGGAGAGAAGCCAAGAACAACCACAGAACTCTGAAAAGACTCAGGGACTGGAGGTACTAGGCAGCTCAGAAGGAGGAGGTGGGAATGTGCCTGATCCCAGATGGATTAACTGAAACATTATAGGGAATAGTTGTATTCCCAGATGGATTTTCTTATTCACATGGTGGGTCCGCTGCCCCTCCATGATTCTGCAAAAAACTGCAAAGGTTATCATCAAGAGTCTCATCAAAGTGAAGCTCTGGACTGGTGGATACTCGACATACTGACCACAGAAGGGAGGCTAGCACTGAAAACAAAAGCATTAGATGATTTTCTGCATTCTACATGGTGACATGCCTGGACCACTCTTTCTCCTCCCTTCTCCCAGAGGTCCCAGATTCAAGTGGCCAAAACTACATTCCACTTGGCAGGAGAATAAAGAACCAGCTTTAGCAAAATTTACTAGTCTGAAAAAAAAAAAAACACTTGCAATCCATAAACCTGGTCTCCCATATCTTATTCTCAACTCTTTAGAAACTCACTCTGAAAAGGAGTGATAGCCAGTGTTTTGAGAAAAGCTGCTATTATTAAATACTAAATCTAAAATAGAGGGGGGAAAAACAGAGAAAATAATTTAAAAAATTAATTTTAATTAATGTAATCAGATAGTTGAGAAGAAATTGAATTTTTAAAACAAGAACAAAAAATAATTTAGGGCATCTCTTAAATAGAAGAAGTAGAAAAATAAATTGAAAATAAGAGAAAAAAAGATAAGAAAATTAGAGGACCAAGTTAGGATATTAAATAGGCAGATAATAGGAGCTCTAGAAATTGAGAAAATAGAAAATAGAGTAGGAAGTAGTAAGGAAATGATCAAAGAAAACTTGATAGAACTCCAGACATGAATTCTGACATAGTCCTTCCATATAGTGAGAACTTGATAAATATTTGGAGTACAAATTCTAAAGAATTCATTTACTTGCTATATAATAAAAAAAAAAAGACTCTTATTAAGAAAACTTTAGATAAAGAAAGTTTCTTAAAATCTTGCAGGAAAGTATCAGCATCAAAATGCTTTTTGACTTCACACTAGCTACCCTGGAAGCTAAAATTCAGTGGAGCAAAACCTTCACAATTTTAAGAGAAAATTATTTACAACATAGAATTCTATACCAAACCAAATCAAGTATGAGGATATAATGAAGACATTTTCAGACAAGCAATATAATTTCAAAATAGTTATTCATCCCTCTCAAACATCTCCCTCCCCCGCCCCTGCCACATACACCAGATACACTCACTTTCTTGGAAGGATGCTGGCATATGTGCTGCAAAGCAAGAGCACGAATTGAGAAAAACAAGTAATCAGGACCTGAGATCCAATGTGGGATAGAAGCTAAGGGAATTCCTAAGAAGATGAAGGAAAGTCTCAGGAAAATAACTGTGCTGAGGCTAACAGAGCAATCAGTCCAGATCAGAATGGGAAAACAGAGGATTCTAGGAAGAGTTTCGCCAAGAAAGCCATAAAGCCAGTATGCCTGACTGCATTTGTAAGAGTTTAGAGTTCAATCAGATAGATTATGAGCACAGTAATGATACATATAAGCAAATAAATGAAGCAATTATTAAAAACAGGAAAAACTGAAGATTATATAAGAAAGTAAATGCAAACACATTTTCCATAAGATTCAATGTGAACAAAAATTTAACTTAAACATAACAACGCAAACACTAAACATTGATTTTTTGAAAGTATTCTGGAACTATGATGGAACGATGGGGTAACAGGAAGTATGTATGTGGGCAATGATGTAAGACTACTAGATCCTAGTCTATTTCACAAGTAAAGAGATAATTTACAAATGTGAAAAAAAAAGCCTAGAAATAGCAGTTTAAGCAAATTATTTAGAAACATATACATAAATGGCATAAGCTACAGCCATACCAATAGAAAGTCATTTCTTTGAGGCATAGAACTAAGGGGCGGAAAGCAGGAAATATTCTTTTTAATTAAAAGGGTTATACCACTTAAATTTTTAAATGAAGTACATATGTTTAGATAGAAGTAAAAGTTAGATTGGAAAAGAGAGTGAGAAATAAAGAACAAGGGGAGAAGGGAGAGAGGGAGGATATAAGGGAGGAAAGAGAAGGGATAAGAAAGGAAGGGAGGGAAGAAAGAATAAGAGACAGAATGGGAAGAAACATAGCATATCATTAGAAAAGTACTCAATGAAGTGGTACTGAGTGTTTTGGGTTTTCAAAGGATAGAGCAGTACACCAGGGCAGTCAAGGTAGGATTTCACAAAGGTGGTGAAACTGAAAGGACAGGTATGATTTAGACAAGTGGTGAGGATTATAGAAGAAGGACTGCTGTAGCCAGAGGCACAGTGTGAGACAGTCACTGAAGCAAGACTACATGCAGTAGATTCGAAGTGCTGGTAGCCCGTAGAATAATACCTTCATATGAAATAAAAGATTTGGTAATTGTTTAAGCTAAGTGGTAGTATAGGGGAGTTCTATCTTTATAATTTTGAATATTTCCTAGTCTAAAAAGAATAATAAATGGTACTCACTTGAAACTGGTGCAGTCCCACCCAAGGAACAAAAGGCTTATGAACAGATGGTAGCCATCTGCCAATTTAAAGGGTGCCTTCTACTTCCCAGTGGCAGCCACATGCCAAGGCACATGGGTTGGTGATAGAATGTGAATGGAATTTCAGTCCCTTCATTCCCTGAGTTGGCTGAGGATTCCAAATTACCCCCTCTAGGTCTCTGATCCTGGGGAGCCAGAAATTACAGCTAGGTTGAAGAGGGGAATGTGTCTGTTCATCCCATCCTTGCTCCTGCCTTCCAGGCACAATGCAGTATTGAGCTGTGAGATAGAATGAGTACTAACTAGCATAAGTCTAGAACTTTGATCATGACCCTGTACTAGATATTTTAGTTGAATAAATGAGATTATATTTGTAACTAAAGGTGGCTGGGTGAGTTTTTATTATGTGAATACTCAAGATGTCATCCAAAAACAAGTTTCCAGGCCAGATCTAAAAATCGTTTCCTGTGTCCAGCTGGTGCATTAAAACTATTATGAAATGATCTTATTATGTTAATGGAGGTATATCTATTATCATCAGTTGAAAAAACAATAGAAGAATGGGATATCCATCTATTACTGTCATTCCTGGATATAACGCCTTAATACTTAAATATTGCCAAGCAAAATAGTACCATAATTTTATGTTCCTAAAGAGCAATTCAAAAAAGGCTATAAAAATTTAACATGATAAATGGAGAAAGTCAAATAACTCTGCAATGGTATCATATCACTTTGACAGATTTAACTTTGAGTTTACTCAATCTAATTTCACTTAAATTTAAAAAAAGTTTGATTTATATATCAGGATGTTTTGAATACATACATACATAAATTTCTTAAAATATCCATAATGTTTCAAAAAGATCACAGAAGTAAAATGAGTTTTGGAATTTCTACCATCTACTGACAAAAGTGTGTGAGCCCTTGTCTGGTTTTGGTTTTTTAAAAGCATTTTTATTGAGATATAATTCATATATTATAAAATTTACTAAATTAATTTTAATGTATTCAGAGTTGTATAATCCTCACCAAAATCTAAAGTTAAAACATTTTTATCACCCCCCCAAATACTTCATCAATTAGCAGTCACTCTCCACATCCTACCCCCACCCTGCCACCTTTAGGCACTCTACTCTACATTCCGATACTATAGAATCGCATATTCTGGACTTTCATACAAATGGAACCATATGATATGTGATCTCTGGTGATTGCCTTCTTTCATTTAGTATGTTTTCAAGGTTTATCGCTATTGTAGCATGTGTCAGTACTTCATTTCTTTCAATTTCTGGACAATATCTTGTTTTATAGACATACAGTAGATGGACATTTGAGCTATTTCCACTTTTTGGCTCTAATAAATAATACTGCTGTGAACATTCATGTGCATATTTTTGTGTGGATGTATGTTTTCCTTTCTCTTGGGTATATACCTAGAGTAAAATTACTGGGTCACAGTAAAGCTAAACATGGTATCTCTATATTTAACTTTTTGAGGAACTTCCAAACTATGTTCCAAAGTGGTAGCACCATTTTACACGTCCACTAGCAATGAAGGAGTGTTTCAGTTTTTCTACGTCTTTCTCAACACTTGTCATTTTTCTTCTTTCTCTCTCTCTCTCTCTCTGTTTCTTTCCTTCCTTCCTTCCTTCCTTCCTTCCTTCCTTCCTTCCTTCCTTCCTTCTTTTCTTTCCTTCTTCCTCCTCCTCTTCCTCTTTCTCCTCTTCCTCCTATTATAGCCATCCTAGTGAGTGGAGGTATGTCTCCTCATGGTTTTTATTTGCATTTCCCTAATGGAAAATGATATTGAGCATTTTTCATGTGCTTATTAGCCACGTGTATAGCTTCTTTGAAGAAATGTCTATTCAAATTCTTTTCAAATAGGATTTAAAAACCTATTTTTAAATGAAATTGTCTTTTTTCTACTGAGTTGTAAGAGTCCTTAACAGAAACTTGGGATGACAGAGGCCAGCCAGAACTATTCTGAGCTTAACATTTCCTAGAGAACTCAAGTGAATCTCAGCCATTACATCATTGTCTCTTGGGACTTTCACATTCAGGTACTTTGCTCAGAAAACACCAATATGTCCTTGTTTTCCTGCTTTATCTGTTTCTTGTGGTGGTCCTTTTACCATGTGTTTCCCCATACTTCATCATCAAATTAAGTTTTGAACACAGATTTCCAGTGCCTTGTCTTTCTCTATAGCACCCCCTCTCCTCAATTCCACCCTCTCCCAGCATAGTCCAGACCCCCATTATTGGTAGGTGGAGAGAAGTTGGTCTGCCATGATAAAGGCCAACCAAAACCTTGGCCATCCTAGAAGTGAGCTCTTAAGAGGAGAATATCTGTCAGTGTGCCCCCATGTGGCCCAAGTAGATGAGCCTCTATATCTACACTTATACACCTTTGCCCATTACTGGATGCAGGTAACCCAGGGAGGGAGATACCTTGGGTGAAGAAGCTACACTCTGCAACCGAAGCTGACTCTGAAGGAGCTGCCAGCAGCTCTACACTGACCACCAGCCTGCAGCTGGTGGTCAGCACATTCTTCCCTGAAAGAGTATCAGGGTGGCACATCTGGGTTACTGCCACATATCCCATGCCACACCACAAAATGTGTTCTTTTTTACCCCGCACAAATGAATGCTTACTGCAATTTCACCTTTCCGACATTAATTTCAATGCAAATATTCCTGCATTAACCCTTTAAGCTGGTACTCTCTATTGATTGCTTGATGAAACAACTTCTTTCTCTTCCCAAGAGATTTAAAAAGGGATCGAGACTGCATTAGACACAGGGTCCAAAGAGTACGGTGCAGTGTGAGGGCAAAGGGCATAAACAAATGTTACGATTTTGTGTCAGGCTATCTCTTCATTTTACAGATAAGGAGACCAAGGTCCTAAAAGTGAGGTGACCTAGGCAAGGCCCTTCAATTAATGAGGCCAGAACTGAGCCTCATCCTCTGAACTCTTCCTTTTGCCTCCTGTCACTCAAACACATTGAGAATTGTAGGGAGTCTTCCAGCAGAGGCAGAGTATTTCTCTTTAATATGCAAAATGATACCTGTACTCTGAAAAAATTATTTCTTCATGTTTCACTTGTAAACGGAATAGAGCTGTGGTGCCAAAGGAGTAAACTCATTGCTACATGTGCACAGACTGTGAGAAATAATGGTTTACTAGTGCGGAAAAAAAACACAAAACAGGTGCTCTCCAACATCTCTAATTCCTATTTCTTCATCGCTCAGGTGGGAATAATGAATTCTGCTTGCTTATTTCCCAGTGTGGCTATGAAATTTTAAAGCTAGTGAGTGTACAGTATATTCTCATTTAACAACAATCAGGTGTTTATTTTAGAAATTCCTTTAGACTCAGTACTAAGTAAAAATATTAAAGAACCAGGACTGCCTGGGTTCCAATTACTCTTAATGAAGACCAGCTGTAAATTCTCTTCCAGCTGTACCATCCGTGTCTACTGGGTGGAAACCAGGTTTACATTTAGCGTTAAGATCATTTCCCAAATCCCCACATATATACCTTCATTGATATAATAATTGCTGGAATGCGTTTGTCTTCTTGAAATCCACTGGGCTTAGAATTAATTTGGGCTATTGTGCAGCAATGCTTTGTGTTTACCTATTGAATCTATTTTATTACAGGCAATTCCTATTTATTGAGCTCTTAATAAATGATGTTCCTTCCAGGGTTACCAATCCCATTTTCTAAAGAGCATCTTATAAACTTCAGATACTCATCGTTTTAAAATTATTTTTAGTACATAAACATTTAGAATTAAAAAATTATCTAATAAAGGCAACAAAAAAACAAAAGCAACAATAGTAACAAAAACAGTAGGTTATATGTAAAGCAGGTGACAAAGAGAACAGACACTAAAAAAAGCATATGGCTTAGGAGTCTCAAGAGAGGTCCTGGGTATTGGCACTAGATGTTAATCCCTCATTAATTACGAAGTTTAGTGACCTGAGAAAGAATCTGCAGTGAGCAAGCTTACCTCAGTCATGCTTTCTATCCCTGTGCTCCTGCCAGCTGGGGTCCCTGGGCTAGTTTAAATTCTAGCAAAAATCTCATACCAATGCAAACATTTACATGTTATAGGGTATTTATCTTGGTTCCAAAGAAATGTAAGTATCTTTCAAAGTTCACATGACATTTTAAACATGTTTAAACTTGGATATTGGAAATATATGGTCACAGAAAGAAATCTAACAATGTAAATATATATATGCCTTACTGTTAAAATGTACAGATGAAACTTACCGGATTTCATTAACCAATGTCACCATAAAATATAAACAAACAAACAAATAAATAATAAATTTTAAAATAAAATAAAATAAAATAAACTTGGAGTATTGGCCTGTTGAAGTTACCTCATTTTGATGTATTCGTGGTGATACAGGATTTTTGTTTTGTAATAGTGATTCCTTACCCTTCACATTTCATTTATTCTTCTACATTTATTGACTAGAAAGTAAGGTGAGCAGGAGGGATAACTCAAAGGCCAAATATGTCTTTATGTATCCCTTAATCATAGCTCTATAGGGCCAAGGGCTGACCTGCGAGGAATTATCATGCTGTTCCTGTAAAACAGTGATGCTAATGACCTGCTCAGAGCAGAGCCTATGCAATGACTTGCTTTTTCAGGAGTGCTGAATTCTTCTACTACTCTCTCCTGACCTCGCAATGAAAGAAGTTAAAAGGCCAAAGTGTGGCTACACAGAGAAAGTACATTGCTCTGGCTTCATTAACACAGTGCTCAAACCAAGCGAGTTGAACAGTTTAAATAAAAAATTCTCTTTTCAACTCTTAAGTAAGTAGGATTGATCTGTGAAAATTACCTATGGACTTTGTGCCAAATTAGGTAAACAATATGAATAGAGAGCTAGTTTCTCACCACTGAAAGATGAAAAGTCTCAAATTGGACCAGGAGGGACTCAAGTTAAACAAAAATAATTTCCAAACTTTCTGAAATTTAGAAAAATTTGAGTGAAGGTGTTGTTTGAATGTTTTAACACTCAGCGAAATCTTCCAACTCTAAAACTTTATCATTCTAAAACACATTCTATGTAATGTCTTTTCTTGGAAAGATGTATTTTATTTCTGACACCTGTAGTTCTTTCATTTTGATAGAAAAGAAGTTTTCTTCCTTTTAGACACATGCACTTATTCATTCATCAGATATTTAACAAGCAGAGCATCATTGGTATATAAAAGTAAATAAGCTGTACTGTTTCCTGTCCTCAAGGAACTTATACAGTAGGCAAGGAATGGGTCATTAATTAATTCATCAATATGACTTATTGAAAGTTTCACAAATAGAAGCACATTCTCTAATTTTATGAGATGTCACCACAAAGAGCTATAACGAATCGGGTTCAGTGTTTATCCCCAGCACAAACTAAATACATTTCTTTTCAGAGCAATGACATATTTCCATGATACATGTGTTTTTATGAATTTAACTTATCACTACATAAGGTTCCTTGACAACTATAAATGTTTAAAAATAGAAATCAGCACCACCATAAAAAGTATAATTTCCTATAATCAGGAGAGCATAGAATGGCATACCATTTAAAAATATGTAAGTCATGTTTACAGGGATTTAAAACAAAATGTCTTGGTCATTTTAAAGTAATATAAGTGCTAAAGTACATAATGAGTAATTCCAGGAGAGCTTTTTTGTTTTATTTTTTTCTGAGAGTTGTATAATTTAAATGGTTCTTAATTTTAAAATGTGTTTTTGGCCAAGACATTTAATGTTGAAAAGTGGTTATTCAGCATGCAAGAGACCATAAGCACTTTTCATAAGAATTTTTATTGTAATGCAGCATGCATTTTAAATTTTTTATTTACACGAAAGGCCCTAATGGATCTAATAGTTTTTCAGATCAATAATCATTGTTTTTAAAAGTCACTTAATTCAAATGTTGTAATCTGCATTATGAAAAAATCTCATATACATATTTACATCATAGCTCCTAGTGATCCCTTCATAACTAATTATGTCCTCAGTGTCATGTTATGCACGTTATGATGGAAATATTTTTTAAAAACAACACTGCTAGAATATCAAAAGATATTATTGCATAAACAAGTACATTAAAAGTCACCTAAGGCTATGACAATGCTACAAAAATACAAATGTTCAGTTGAGTCATCTTACTTGTAACTTTCCTAATTATGAGTTCTAACAAATCAACCATTGTGTGACGAGAACAAAAAAAATTTTTTTTTTAATCGTAAGAGTGTTTGTTTACAATAAAATGTTTCTATTATCTTAGGTGTCTGTCAAAACAACTTATATAGACTTCGTTAGTCATTTTACAGATAAAAGGACATAAAAGCCACATGGCAGCCTGAAATTTTCCTAGGATTTGTAAGCTTTTTAATATTTAGAGTCAACTGCCCCTATCACAGTTTTATAAAACTGGTACCATTCCAATACTGCAACATATCAAGGGCCTTTGGGGAAAACAAAGAACTCCTTAGACCTGTCTCTAAATCTCCAATTTATGTTCCTCTTCAGATTACACATTGTCCTTTGAGTTTTGAAAGAAGCAAATAAAACCTACTTCTTTCCCCTGTCCATCTTTGAGATGTATTTTTACTTCTCTGAGTTGTTTACCTAATTATTATTCTTTTCCCTAAAATAAACCCAAGAGAAATTTGATATAGTCAGCCTCTTTGAGTTTCCCATTTTGGGGGAGAAAGAAATTTTCCTCTATCCTTTTAGGTTTATTTAGTGGTCTAATAATCAAATAAACATGAGACAGATTAACAAGAGAAAGTGACAAAATTAATCACCTATATATGTATGGGAACCCCACATAGAAAAGAATCAGAGATCCCACATATATGAGAGGTTCTGAGACAGAAAGGGAAAATGAGGCATATGTGACATTCTGAGCTAAGGATAAGGTAAGGTACCTTGGGCTTCAGAAGGGAAGAAGGTCATTTACAGGATGATAAGAAGAGCAGATGTTCAATAATTAGAAGTTTGTTCTGCCCTGTAGGTAGGTCATAAAAAGTTATTTCTGGGATAATTCTTATGGGTGAGGCCCCTAATTTAAGTTCTGTAAGGGAGAGTTAACAGTTTCTCATGAGCCTACAGGGTCTGGATTGCTTTCAGCTCCAAATAATTCAAATGCCAAAGTAGCACTTTTTGGGGCATCTGAACCCCTTCACCATAAACAAAACAAATATATTGATATTTGTCCTGGACTATAAAAATGTATGCTCCGCTTTGCCCACCTGCACCCTACCCACAGGCACCTCTGACAAGCAACTGCAAACCTTAAGAAATGTCTGGTTTCTGGTTACAGTCTCTTTAAAAATTAAATAAAATTCAGAATTCTTTATCTTACTTTTCCTATTCTTCAAAAAACGATCTCTAGTGAATGATATCACACAAACAAAAAAAAAAATGTAAACAATTGTGATTTTAATGACTTTCTTTTAACCTACTCAACTCCACCATAAGACCACACTTCATAATTGATGGCCTTAGAATTGTTATATTATCAGTTCCTTCTTCTCATTTGCTTCCCCCTTTTCATTCCTTCAAGAATCCTCTAAATCATATGATTAACTTTAAAACCAAGAAATCTAATTGGAATACAATTGCCCCCCCTACTGCTCTTAACATTTTTTGGTGCATCTAAATGTGATCTGAATTTCAGATATGGTTTTCAATTTGACGTTTATTTTCCTTCAGCATAAATGTGCTAAATCTTTACCTAAATTGGGTTGTTATCTTTTTTCTGCCCTTTTGAACTTAACACTATGAATTAACTATTATCCTGCTGAAACGAATTCCTTTGCAAATTTTATGTATATAGAGGATATTTTAAATTAATTCAAGAATATCAAGTTATTATGTCCCAAAGAGTAATTTATTAATCTATGAGAACAAAAACCACCAGTATGGTATCCAAAGGATTTTATTGTCTATTTTAGAAAAAATATTTCGAAGTATTTCTTCACTTACAGAAATATATGATTATTATATCAGAAAATAAGGAATCCGTTGGATCTGAGAAGATAAAACTGTGATACTAAAATGTTATTATTAATTTTAAAATAAAACTAAAGAGACTCACTGGCAAAATATAGTGAATTTTGGGAGTTCCCGAGACTGCTGTTTAACTAGACAGGGTTTAGAAATTTGATCTATTTGTTTCTCTCCAACTTCCATTATAAAATCACTTCTTCTCTCACCCCAAAGTTAAATAGTAATCTATCTTGGAATTAATGAATCCAAAATAAAGGAATTATTGTTATTAAGTAAATATATTTAAACTTAAATATTAAAATAAATTCTTATTCAAAGGAAAAAGGAAGCTTCTATTTTTAAATTAGTAACGATGCAGACATATCTATGATATCTCAATTGTTCCTTAAGAAATAACAAGGAATTTCAATGACATTAGCAAGAATTATATTTTATCTTGCAAGGTGAGATAGAGACAAAGTTTTGATTACATAAAGAACCATAGGGGAAATTGTTTTGTCATATATAATCGAACAACTCATGGAACATTTTAAAACTGTATAAAATTAAAAATTTGCTACTTCTTATTGCTATTTAGAATGTTACTTTTGGAGTTTATACTAATTTCAATAATCTGGAAATCATGGCCACGTTTGAGACCTTAGATATCAAAAGATCTGGAAATTCAGTTAGAGTTACCAAATAAGAGTAATTCTTCTACTACTTGGGTGCACATTTCTGGTGCTTAACAAAACAGATAATGGAAAAAAAAAAAACAAAAACCAAAAAAAACGGTATTTGGCCAAGGAGGTAGATTTATGGCTTCTTAGTAATCTACCACTTGGGAACATGGGTCTTTTGTGGTTAAAGGTATCTAAATAACAATAAGGCAGTATCACAAAGCAGGAAACAGACCTTGGCTCTCCTCAATGTTGGGTTATTGGGGTTTGGAGAGGGAAACTTATGTCTCCTGACAGACACAATTTTTAAACATTTATAACTTGGTCATCTATTATCATTTTAAACCACTTTGTCCATGAAGGGTGACACTTTGTGGCAAGTCATATTTTATTTAGGGTAAAAACTTTTTTGAACAAGTAAAAACATTTGTCTTTAATGGTAATTAAATACCTGACAAGTTAGAATCTTTAAAGAGAACAAAATGAGCTAAGTGCAAAAACAGGTTTCTAATGTTGTTTCCAAAAATAAAATAAAATAAATAACAAATGAATAAAGGAGATTAATGCATCAAGTATTTCCAAATCAGTGAACCCAAAACATCTTTAAAATAAATATAATTATTTCTGTATAGAACCCCTAAAAATAACAGAAGATATTGCTCTCATGTAATGCATGCAATTATCAACATATTAATCACTTCTTTTTTTGTTTTATCCTGTTGTAACTTACTTTCACTGAATATTTTGACCTTAGCAGCACATCCACCCTGCATACACCTCTGTTTATTAATCAGTGCAAACTTACTCACTTCAATTCAATACAGGACCCATGAAATATTTTTAACTTGGTCTTTTATTGGATTAAATCTATGTTCATAAAAACAAAGTGGCTATTAAACCTCTACAAGATCATGTTTACACTGTACAAATTCCTAAGATACATTCTTCAGAGAAATTTTTGAAGTTTTCTTCTAAGCCTATGAAACATGTCAATAGTTTTTTTTGAAAAAAGATAAAAGAATAAGTTGTCGGTATTGGGTATAAGAAATGGGGAAAAAAATCAAGAAGGAAATGCTCATCTTGAATGTGCACAGGGTTTTTAGAATTTTAGAATTCTTTGATTTTAGCCATTAAAATTGGGAAAATACATTGAATTAAGTTGAAGTTCTTTATTTTTCATGGAACTCCTATGTAATTTATTTCTTATAGCACTTAGAAATCGTGCTATAATCATTTTTTTCTTCAACTAGGTTGCATCTTTCGTGAAGGCCAGATCCATGATTTATATTTTATCTCCATACATTTAGAATTCTTTCTTTAAAGTAGCCATTCAAATATTTGTTGAGTGCAGAGCCCATATGACACCCTTTTGTAAAATTAAGAATAAAAACATATTTCCTTTAGGAAGATGCCATCTTGCATCAGGGCAATTAATGGGAAAGTATTGTTTCATCTTGAAACGGACATGTTCCTTGAAGCATCTACCTCTTTTGTATCTTATTTGAAATTAATCCCTTTAATTCAGGAATGAGAAGGAGTAATTTAACCACATGTCCTTTGAAGGAAAGTAATACCCTGTGTCAATGTTTCTTAAATTTAAATTCAAGCAGTGGACTAAGTTGTAAGTGGAAAAAGTCTTATGGGGTTAAAGGTCTTATTTTTTTAGTATACTCAAAAGTAAACAAGTGTCTGGAGATGAAATTAGGAGGGTATGACCGTTTAGGAGTGGTAGGCTTTTCCTTATCTGAATGTGCATAATCAGAGAGCCATATGTTTTTGCTGAAGACTGATAAATTGTCACTGTACTTATAATACCCCTTAAGCCATTCATCATCAGCATCTGAAAGTTATGAAATCTCAGAATTAATGACCATGTTAAATTTTGGCCAAGCTCTCGTCCTCAATTTTGTACAGTGCTAGATCTATTCTACAGGTAATGATATGAGATGAGACTTAACTCTGAGTGAAATATAAGCAGATACATGTTAAGTAAAGAGGATGATGATTACTTACTTTGTTATTCCTTTTAAAGTAGAAATATGGCTTTTCTTGTCGCAAAACTGGATACAGATGTCATATATTATTTAGTAAAATATTTGAGATAAAAAGTATTGTCAGTATACCTAAATTCTTATAGATAAATGTCCTCTAATCTGAAATTACAATTCTGACTTAAGCAATTTATGGCCATTATTTCATCAGCGCTCAAATTTAATTTTCTTTCTTTATGCTCAGTATCCATTGTTTACATTCATATATTAAAATATACATATTTAAATTAATATGACATTAAATCTATAAAAATAATCAAGGTTTATTAAAAACATATAAAAAATTTCTAAAACTTTTATTTAGAAAGGGAACTCTTTCAAAGATCCAGCTAGATCGTATAAAACATAAATGACAAATTTTTCAATTACTCATTTTGTCACATATTACCATATGTGTTATTCATCTCCTAAAGATCAAAGCATTGGGATTATTAAATGAGAAATTATCTTCAGAAATGCAGAAATGCTATTAATAGGGAAATGATAGAAACAAACAAGTAGTTTTACTCACTGTACCAAATTTCTTAAATTTCACAAAGACCTATTGTTCAAAGGCCAAAATTGTCCCCAAATCAATAAACAGAATATGCTAAGGCTTAGTCATAAATAGTACAGTGGCTCATCCGGCAGGAAAAGGATTAGAAATGGAATAAAAAGAGATACTGGCCACTTTATCCTAGCCCAATCCCTATGCACCCCCTTCACCTAGGCTAGTGCATGCCAAACAAGAACGAAAAACAACCAATAAATGAAAGGAAACTCAAAGGTCACCCAGGGTCATTATTTTCACATACCTTTGAATAATGAGAGCATCGCATGTCAGCTAGAGGAGAACAAAATGTCACATTCTCTAGCTAAAGGTCAGCTTTGGTCAAAGGTCATAGGAGGGAGGCCAGGAAATAACCTAAGAGGTTAGGATGGGATCACAAAGAGAGGTCACCAAATGTCAATGAAAGCAGGCAGCTGTTTGGAGATGAAACAACTGAGGCACCCTTTTGTGCTGACATTGGCTAGAAAAAATGTCTCTGCTGACATTTTTTTTTTGAGCTGGCAGTTTTACAGGACATTGACATTAATGTACCCAACCCGAATTAGCCTTTTTAAAAGCAACAGTTTGGAAGTTAAGTGCAGCAGCTCCCAAAGAGTCATAACTGTGACATTTTTATTTCAAATGATTAATACGGCAATGGACTTCTAACACTAATTTAGATTTCATCTGAGCTCTTTCATCGTGACACTGTGTTAAAACAAGACCTGAAGACAGGTAGCAATCAGTAACCAGTATTTTCATATATTTAAGAACTATTATTATAATTTTTTAACTAAAAGATATGAGTGATTTTACATTTTACTGAGCTTGGCAGTTGGCAGATCTAGTAATAAAATGCATTCAAAGGGAAAAAAAGGACTGACACATTTTCAACTCCATTTTAAAGGAATTTGTGCAAAATGCTTACAAGATAAGTTCTTATCTGAGTATTAATCTCTTTTTCAAACTAATAAATTCCATTTTAAATACCAGTTCTCAGAGTAACAATGCTCAGAAGTAGTACTCCCAAGTACTCTCAGACATTAAACTCCACTGGGCAAAAGTTCAGAAAAAACAGACACTTTGAATTATTCAGCTACTTAACTTATGGTTGATCCCCCCAGCTGCTCCAGTTTTTTGTGGATGTGTGGATCTATTTTACATACACACACCTGATACTGATCCAACATTAGCAGCTGTTTCCAGACAAGGCCAGAGCAACATCCTTTACTGATTCACAGGCACAAGACCATGTTTGAAATGCAAGATGAACTTTTCCATCCACCGGGTACCAACAAGTGGCCCCAATTTATGACTTGGACAGCTCCACTTTTTTCCTCCAAGCATTTTGAAACAGTTGTACCACCTTCTTAAAGTCAGTTTTGTTCCAATTCTACACTTTCTCAAAAGAAGGAACATTGTGCATATAGACTGAAAAATAATAACAATAATGCAATATGGAAAGAAACCTCTCCCAAAAATCTCTATTCCAGATTACTCTTTTTCGTTTGTTCCTTCATAAACTCCTAGGGAGACTGCAGAACAATAATGCTCACCCCAGGATTACTTCAGGACTCACCCAGAGATAAAACTACCTTCCTACCTAATGGACCCTAGACATATGAAGCCTGTCAGGAGAACATCATAAATTGTGGGGATGAGAAGGGAGGGTGCAAGGAGAGCTACACAAACCCCTCGCACTTAGGAGAAAGAGTTATTTAACACATCAGGGAAGTGCATTTAATAAATGAAGTCAGTGACTCGAACATGTCATATTCGATCTATACAGAGGTTCCTGAACTTTCTTTAAAAAGTCATTTTTATGCTAGTTGCTTTTCTTATAAAATTTTCTACACCTCTAGTGTATAAAATGGATGTGTAAGCAGCTGATTGAGAAATGGCTAAGGTCAAAGTTAATAAGGAAAGCAGAAGGTCTAAAAGCAAGCTGTCTTTTTTTCCCCTTAGAGTTCAAGAGACTCCATATGATTTGGTATGACATATTAATGTTTCTGACACAAAGCTTTTTTTTTTTTTTTTAAATCTGGTTCTGAATAACTGCTATTTGAGCAGTAATAAATGTAGACGGTGTACCATTGCTGGAATTACAAAAATGAACTTCCCCTTTCTAATTTCATTCATGGGCCAGCCTTTTATCTTTAAAGGTAGAATAATATAAAGTATCTAGTCTGGAGACAAGTAAAATGATAGTTAAAGACTTGGAGAGATCAAATATTGACTTAAAATGTTAGGAACATAGAAGTTACAGGGTGTAGGAGCTGGTGAGGAGCAAAGAAGAGGGTGGAAATGTAGAATCAAGTGCCCCTTTGGTGGTGGGAGGAAATATTCAGCAAGTAAAAAACCAAATGGCATGGCTATTTTGGAAAATGTTTTTGTATCCCCTCAGTTTTTCTGGATCCCGGACATTTTAAGTTGTGAGAGTTTCTGTGTTATTTTGTCTCACAAAAGATTATAACATTCCCATCAAATCAACAAATGGCTTTGCTTCCTCGTTAAGAATTTAATTGAAACTTGGAATACATACAGTGAAGTTCATCAGATAAGCACGTGCCAAATTTAAGATTAATGTCTACTCCAAAATGGATGCTATAACTTCTCTGAAAAACTACCCCCTTCGTCTTCAGATGTGATAAAGTTTAGCTTTAGATGATACTCATGGACTTTGAAACAGAACACACTCGGCAGAAAACAAACAAAAACAAAACAAAACAAAAACCTCAATACAGCAAAGGAAAACAAAAATCTCACTTGATTTTAGAAGATTTGAAAAAGCCACAATTATCTTAATGTATATGTTCCTCATTGACGGGAAAAAAATTGAAATCGCAGTACCTGAAAACTTGTATATTTGCACACTTGTTTGCAAATTATTCTCTAAATGCCTTGAAATAATTGCCTCTTCTGCTTTATATTTATTTGACATATTTTTTTTTGTCAAGTCATGGTTCTTTTTCTAGTATCTGAAAATGTGCCAAACTAAATGTCAGTGCCTCTGTAAGGAAGATTTAGAGTTCCTTTGGAGCAAATAGAAGCCTCAAATGACAGACATGCTTATTCCGAATATCCCTCCTGCAGGTGTGATTTACCTCAGAACAAGGTCAGAGAACACAGCAGAAAGAATACAGTTTGTTTGACTTGACATTCTGGGGCATTTCCCTTTGTTATCTCTGTATCATCTTCCTGTGGCAGAGAGCAAGGCAAGCCCTTGCCTTCAGGTATATCTGGCTGCCAGCCCTACATACCGTAGAGAGCTGCTACGGATTTCACTTTATGAAAAGTTTCCATTTGACTTTAATGCTGTTAAAGAATCACAGGGGCCTGATTTGAAGTCTTCCCTCAGGCCAAATTCTGGCTGAAAAGTTTGCCCTGTCCTCTTGAAACAACTCTTATCTAGCCTTTTAGCTAAACTTTAGCAGTCACACACTGTAGCAGAGTGGCTGGCATGACACAGACTGGGTGGGAGGTACATGCAAGGCCCAGTCTCCCTACATTCATCGCTTCTAAGGTAAGTCTATGGAGTGAAAGGACAGAAAGAGACAGGCATGGAAATGTTTCTGCAGTCAGTCAATAAACCTTCACTTTTTACCTATTAGAAGGCAAAATCAGTTCTAGACACTGAAAATACAGTCATGAAGTCATACTTCCAACGTTTAAGGTGTTTAATAGAGAATAAACCGGAGCTAGGATGTACTCCCTGAAGGTCTCAGTGGTGCTGCCTGCTATTAGATTTGGCTCCCCTCTTGTGTTGCCATCTCCTTGGGAACTAAGAGGACAGGCACTTCTCTCAGTGCAAAGCAATTTTCTCCCTCTCTGACTCATTGCCTTGACCTCACACAGTATCACACACTGATAGTTTAGGGGTGCATCTAAGGTAGCATTGGAGAATTTAAGGGTATAATCATATGTATTGTATGAATAGCATAAGTTTATTCAGATTATCAATAAACTTAGCAGACTTTTCAGAGTCATTCTCCACTAGGTATATTCCTTTAATTTTACAGAATTCTTCTAGTATGTAAAAGAGTTTCTCTCAAACTGTTCTCAGTCTTAACAACAAGACTTGCCATTATGGAGGACTTCCTGCCCAGTCCTTTTGCACCTCTCTTTAGATCTCCTTTCTTGACTTTTATATTATACCTGCACCTGCCTGTCATCCACTTCTCTGGCTCTTCCGCTGGAGGCTAATTCTAGTCCTCTCTCCAACCTACTGCCTTGACTTTTATGACCTATCTCTGCATTTACAAAGTAAGCCCAATAGATTTCCACATGTTTCCAACAATGAGAAAGACATTGATTTTGAAACTCAGCCACACTGCTTAGAGAAACTCCCTAAATACACCAATCACACAATTTAGGGAAGTAAGGCTTTTCTGACAAAGAGAGAGGGAAATGACCTATTTTAAACCAAAGTACTGAAAATTTCTACTTATTTTCATTCCAAGGGTAAAAAAATGAAAAAATGAGTCATAAAGAGAGTGAACAATCTCCTTAGTAACCCTTCCCTTAGAGGAATGAACAATACTTGAGTAAGAATGGTCAGTTTATTCATAAAAAGACAAAAGGGCATTTTTTTCTATATGGCTCCTTTGTGGGGCACCTTTTGACAAGAGGAAATTTTCTGCAGATATAAGGGACAATTTCTTCATGCAAGTCTGCAAGACTCCTTTCAATCCTTCTAGCATTTTCCCCTATCCTTTTTCATCTTTCCCTTCTAAATGAGATGGATGTCTACATACACTTATTTTTCAAATAGAAACACGAAATGGCATGTAAGTCCTGTATCACCTGAGCTTTAAATGGAAAACAATCCTTATGCAAGGCTGGTCTGGTCCTAGGTCCTAGCAGGTTACAGAATTCACCCTTTATAGGGTTTAAATGAAGAGACGTTAATGACAGAATTTCTTACAGTGTTGTAGGCAAGTTTTCAGAAACGAAAAAGTCTTACTAAGTCACCTAACAACATCACCACCTCCTAGGCTGAAGGGACATGGAGAAGAAATAATGTTACCAGAACCCAGTGAGAACTAGAATCATGCAGGAAGAACTACCAATGGGAGCTGTAGTTTTGGAGCAGCACAGCAGCTGCCCAAGATGTGCTACTAAAGAAGGAGAGGAGCAGGGAAGAAATCCCCTGGCTTTTCTCCCTCCCAACATATCAATTTCTTGCCAGTGCATTCTATGGACCAAATACAATCGATAATCTGCCAGCAAAAAAGCTACTGCAGGGGTTAGCTTCCTACTGCACAGAACAGGGAAGGGATGGGTGGAGAATGAATTTAGAGTGAGGAGTAGCACCAAACTTGCCCTTTAAATATTTAGGGAGTCAAGCGAATTCATCCTAGGGTGAATATAAAGAACTTTCAGGAATTTAAAGAAAGCTCCTATATGAAAGGCCAATGCTATAAACTAAATTGTGTCCCCCTCCTCAATTCATATATTAAAGTCTTAACACCCCATGTGACTTTATCTGGAGATAGGTTCTTTAGGAGATTATTAGGGTTAAATGAGGTCATAGGGATGAGGCCTCAATCTGATGAGAGTGTGACTTTTTGAGAAGGGAGTGAGAAAAATAAAGATTTCTCTTTCTTTTCTCCAAGTGAGGATACAGTGAGAAGGCATCCATCTGCAAGCAAGGCAAAGAGTCATCTCCAGAAACTGAATCAGCCAGCACCTTAACCTTGGACTTCCCAGCCTCCAGAGCGGTGAAAAAAACAAATTTCTGTTGTTTAAGACACCCAGTTTATGGTATTTTCTAATGGTAGCCTGAACGGACTAATACAGCTGGGTCTTGTGTTAGATACATAGTAGAAGAGAATACAGGCTATGAGTCATACATACCAGGATATTAAAAGTAACTAACACTTACAGATCTATAACTAACAGTTATAGATCTTGGGAAATACTCTAAAACTCCATTTTGTTTTGTTTTTTGTTTGAGTAATGAGTACACAAATTTCTACATCATTGACTTTTTAAAACTTATATTTGTTCTTATATATTTTCATTCTAGTATATTTTCCTTTTTCCTGAAATACACCCTTTAGAATATCCTTTAGTAAAAAATTGTTGCTAAAACTCAGTATAAGTCTGGTAATAGCTTCACATCAACTAGTTTCACTGAACATATAATTCTTTGATAGTCGTTTTCTTGACTCTTTGAAGATAGTTTTCATCATTTTTTTGGCTCCCATTGCTATTATTCTTTCGTAGGTATTTTGTTGTGCTCCTTTGTTTTTGGTGAGCTGCTATTTCACTACTGTGTGTCCAGGTGTGTGGTTTGTTGTTGGTATCTGCATAGGTTTCAGTAAGTTTTCCTGAATCTGTGTTCAAGTCTGTCATCAATATTGGAAAATTTGCAGCCATTATTTCTTTCTACCCCGACTTTTCTCCATTCCCTATATTCTTTTGTAAAATTCTTATTAGACATAAGCTAAACCTTCTAATAAGTCCCTTAACCTTCATTTCATGTTTTCCAAATCTTTACCCATGTTGTATTCTGAGTCATTTCTTCTACTCTATTTTCCATTTTAAATTCTCCCTTCAGCTGTGTCTGATATGCTGTTTAAATATTCCATTGATGTTTTTTCTTTTTCTTTTTTTTTTTTAAGTTTATTGGGCTAACAATTGTTAATACAATTATATAATTTTCAGGTGAACATTATAATTTGACATCTGTATATTCTATTGTGTGATTACCACCCAGAGTCCAGTTTCCTTCAACTACCATATATTTGATCCCCTTTACCCACTTCCCCCTCCCCCCAACTCCCTTATATTTGACCCCCTTTACCCCATCTACCTCTTCCTCCTCCCCAACCCCTTACCCTCTGGTAACCACTAGTCCATTGTCCATGTCCCTGAGCCTCTGTTTGTTCTGTTCATTTGGTGCTTTTAGGTTTATATCCCACGTATAAGTGATATGTGATTTTCAAATTTTTCTGTCTGGCTTATTTCGCTTAGCATGATTATCTCAAGGTCCATCCAGGTTGTCGCAAATGGCAGTATTTCATATCTTCTTATGAGTAATATTATGAGTAATATTCCATTGTATATATGTACCACAGCTTCTTTAGCCAATCATCTATTGTAGGATACTTCGGTTGCTTCCATGTTCTGGCCACTGTGAATAATGCTGCTATGAATGTCGATCTGCAAATATCTTTTTGGATATGGATTTTCAAGTCTTTGGGGTAAATACTCAGTAGAGGGATTGCTGGATTATATGGTAGATCAATTCTTAATGTTTTGAGGAACCTCCATACTGTTTTTCATAGTGGCTGTACCAAAATACAGTCCCACCAGCAGTGTATGAGGGTTCCTATTTCTTTGTAACCTCTACAACATTTGTTATTACTGTTCTGCTGATTATAGCTATTCTAACGGGTGTGAGATGGTATCTCATTGTGGTTTTGATTTGCATTTCCCTAATAGCTAGCGATGTTGAGCATCTTTTCATATATTTGTTGGCCATTTGTATGTCCTCTAAGGAGAAGTGTCTGTTCAGGTCCTCTGCCCATTTTGTAATTAGGTCATTTTGTTGTTGTTGTTATTGAGTCATATGAGTTCTTTTTATATTTTGGATATTAGGACCTTGTTGGAGGTGTTGCTTGCAAATATATTTTCCCATTCGGATGATTGTCTCTTTACCTTTGATTTCTTTTGCAGAGCAGAAGCTTTTTAGTTTGATGTAGTCCCCTTCATTTATTTTTGCTTTTACTCCCCTTGCCTTTGAGATCAAATTCATAAAATTCTCTTTAAGTCCAAGGACTTGAGTTTAGTTCCTATGTTTTCTTCTATGCATTTTATTGTTTCAGGTCTTATATTTGGGTCCTTAATCCATATTGAGTTAATTTTGGTGTGTGGTGATAGACAACAGTCTAGTTTCATTCTTTTGCAGGTGGCCTTCCAGTTTTCCCAGCACCATTTATTGAAGAGGCTTTCCTTTCTCCACCATATGTTATTGGAATTTTTGTCAAAAATTATTTGTCCATATAAATATAGGTTTACTTCTGGACTCTCGATTCTGTTCCACTGGTCCATGTGTCTGTTTTTCTGCCAATATCATGCCATATTGATTACTGTTGGTTTTGTAGTATAATTTGAAGTCCTGCAGAGTAATGTCTTCAGGATCATTCTTTTTTCTCAAGATGGCTTTGGCGATCTTTAGAATTTTCTATGTAGAGAATCATGTCATCTGCAAATAGTGACAGTTTGATTTCTTCGTTTCCTATCTGGATGCCTTTTATATCTTTCCCTTGCCTGTTTGCACTTGCTAGGACCTCCAATATTATATTGAATAACAGTTGCAATAGTGAACAGCCTTGCCTTGTTCCTGATCTTAGAGGGAAGGTTTTTAGTTTTTCACCACTAAATATAATTTTGGCTGAGGATTTGTCATAGTTGGCCTTTATTATGTTAAGGTACTATCCTTCTATACCAATTTTCTTAAGTATTTCGATCTTAAATGAATGCTGCATTTTGTCGAAGGCTTTTTCTGCATCTATTAATATGATCATATGATTTTTACTTTTTCATTTGTTTATATGGTTATCACATTAATTGACTTGCATATGTTGAACTATCTCTGTGCCCCTGGGATGAAGCCCACTCGATCGTGGTATATAATCTTTTTAATATGTTTCTGTATTCATTTCACTAGTATCTAATTTAGGATTTTTGCATCTGTGTTCATGAGAGGTATTGGTCTATAGTTTTCTTTTTTGAGTTACCTTTACCAGGTTTTGGTATCAGAGTAATATTGGCCTCATAGAATGAGATGGGAAGTATTGCCTCTTCTTCAATTTTTTGGAAGAGTTTGAGAATAGGTATTAAATTTCTTTAAATGTTTGGTAGAATTCACTGGTGAAGCCATCTGGTCCTGGACTTTGACTTTTTGGTAGGTTTTTGATGATTGTTTCAATTTCCATACTGCTGATCAGTCTATTTAGATTTTCCAGATCTTCTTGATTCAGTCTAGGAAGATTCTATTTTCCTAAGTACTGGTCCATTTCTTCGAGGTTACTAAATTTGTTATTATATACTTTTTCATAGTAATTTTGCATGATCCTTTGTATTTCTGCTATGTCAGTCATAATTTCCCCTGTTTCATTTCTGATTTTGTTTATTTGTGTCCTTTCTTTTTTCTTTAGTGAGTCTAGCAATGGGTTTGTCAATTTTATTAACCTTCTCTAAGAACCAGCTCCTTGTTGTACTTATTTTTTCTATTTTTTTTGTTTGTTTTATTTTCAATTTCATTTATTTATGCTCTAATTTTGACGATTTTTTTCCTTCTGCTAACTTTAGGACTCATTTGTTCTTCCTTTTCTAGTTTTTTAAGATGAAGCATTAGGTTCTTTGTTTTAGGAGATAGGCCTGTAATGATATGGACTTTCCTCTTATGATCGCTTTTGCCGTGTTCCAAAAGTTTTGATATATTGAACTATCATTTTCATTCGTTTCTATGTATCTCTTGATCTCTCTTTTTATTTCTTCTCTGACCCGGTTATTCTTCAGTAGCATGTTGTTTAATCCCTATGTATTTGTGGTTCTTCCTGATTTCTTTTTGCAGTTGTTCTCTAGTTTCAAAGCATTATGATCAAAAAATATGGTTGGTGTGATTTCAACTCTCTTATATTTTTGAGGCTATTTCTGTGTCTCAGTATGTGGTCAATTCTTGAGAATGTTCCATGTGCGCTAGAGAAAAATGTATAAGCAGCTGTTTTGGAATGGAAGACTCTGTAAATGTCAATTATATCCAGTTGGTCTAATGTGTCATTTAAGGTTGTTATTTCCTTATTGATTTTCTGTTTGGATGATCTGTCCATATCAGACAGTGGGGTATTTAGGACCTCTACTACAATTGTGTTTTGGTCTTTTTCTCTCTTTAGTTCTGTTAGTAATTGCTTTATATAATTCGAGGCTCCCTCATTGGGAGCATAGATATTGATAAGTGTTATGTCTTCTTGGTGCATGATTCCCTTTATCATTATGAAGTGTCCCTCGGAATCTTTCTTTACTTTTTTATTTTAAAGCCTATTTCATCCGATATTAGTACCACTACTCCTGGTTTTCTCTGAATGCCTTTTGCTTGAAATATCATTTTCCACCCTTTCACCTTGAGTCTATATTTGTCTTTGGAGCTGAGATGTGTCTCCTAGAGACAGCATATAGTTGGGTTTTGTTTTTTAAGCATTCTGCAACTCTGTACCTTTTCATTGGCGAGGTCAGTCCATTATACTTAGGGTGATTATGGAAATATGAATTCTTCTTAGAGTCATTTTATCTTTTCCTTTCTGGTAGCTCAGTGTTTCCATTGCTTTCTTGTCCTGTGTCTCTGTTTTCTTTATTTTGGTTGGGTTTTGTGGGTTTTGCCTCTGGTTCTTATTTTATATTATATACTTCAGTTCTGAATCTTTGGCGTGTGGTTATCCTTATGAATATGTAAAGAATAGATTTATATATATGTATATGTATGTATATACATATATGTATACAGTCGTCCGTTTTCTTCTGCACGTGCCTTTCCCCTTTGCAAATATGGATCTTTGAATCCTTCCCTTTTCAGTCAATGTTATCTCAATTTGTCCCTATGTATGCTGAACATTCTTTACTATCTTCCTACAGCAATTCTCTCCTTATTACTTAAGTTTATAATGCCCTCTTCTTAGGATTGCACTCTTCTGCTTCTATTTGCGTGATAGTCACTTTACTCTTAATTGTGGGGTTTTTTTTTTTTTTTTTTTTTGTCATTTTGTTTTAGGTGAGCTGACCCTTTTTAGTATTTCCTATAGTACAGGCTTTGTAGTAGAGAATTCTCTCAATTTTTGTATGTCTGGAAAGGTCTTAATTTCTCTTTCATATCTAAAGGAGAGCTTAGCTGGATACGTTATTCTAGGCTAGTGGTTCCTTTCACTTAACAGTTTAAATATTTGATTTCATTTCTTTCTGGCTTGTAAGATTTGTGCTGAGAAGTCTGAGGATAATCTAATGGGTTTTTCTTTTTAAGTTACCATCTTCTTTTCCCTGGCTACCCTGAGAATTCTGTCTTTGTTGCTGATTTTTGATAACTTTAATACAATGCGTCTTGGTGAAGGCCTTTTTCGGTGAGATAATTGGGTGTTCTGTTGACTTCTTGAAGTCTAAGCTCCAGCTCATTCCCTAGATTTAGGAAATTCTCATCCACTATTTGTCTGAAAATGCTTTCTAGTCCTTGCTCCTTTTCCTCACCTTCGGTAATGCCCATTGTTCTTATGTTTCCTCTCCTGATGGTATTTCTTGAATTTCTCTTTCGTTATTTTTCATTCTTTGGTTTCTCTCTTCTTCCTTCTGATTTATTTCTAGATTTCTGTCTTTGATATCACTGATCCTTTCCTCCATTTGGTCGACTCTATTTCCCAAGCTCGCAATTTTTATTTTTCAACTTTTGCAGTGTGTTTTTTATCACCAGATGATCTATTCGGTCCTTTTGAGAGTTTCAATCTCGTCGCTCTGCTCATCGAGTTATTTTTTCAATTCCTAAAATTTTGATATGACTTATTTCAAAACTCACTGATTTTTTTCAGAATTACCTTCCTGAATTCTCTGTTTTTAAGGAGCATATTTCTATGTCTATGTCTGCAAGCTTATTTTCTGGAGATTTTTCTGTTTCTTTCTGAGATGCCTTGTCACCTTGGTTGTTCATGGTGTTTAATGGACTATTTCTGTGCCTGGGCATTAATGGAAGTGTATTCTGTTGTTTTTCCAGAAAGAAGATTTATTGTATAAAGGTCTCTTTTTAGTCTGCTGCAAAGAAGGTGCTTTTCTTTTGGTGGTGTCTAAGCCTCTTGGATCCTTATTTTATATAAAGCCTTTTTTATATTTTTGTAGATATTTAATCACACTTGCTACTCTCTGTTTCAGTCCCTGTCAGTGTTAGCAACAGTTTCTGTAGCGTTTGCTCAAATTCCCCTGGGGCTCCACAGTATTCAGTCTCGGAGGTTATGGAGGAGGAGCCCTCTGGGTTGGGAGTTGGGGGCTGTGGCTCAGCCTCGGTTTTGCACCTGGGCTGGTAAAAATCAACTGTTGTTTCTCTGTGGTCCTGTCTCACCTCTCTTCTTTCTGCTCTGACAATTGGGCTCTGCTTCCGGCTGTTAGAAGTTCCAACACCTCCAGTCAGGCTGATCGTGGAAGTCACTGCACGTTCACCCCTCCCCCTCCTCCTGCAAGGAGCTCTGGAGGCTGCAAGAAACAGCCTTTCTATTTCTCCCAGTCCACCGCCTGATACCCAGGGTTCTGACTTGTGGTAGCTCTTATGCGCAGATCCCACGCTCAGACGTGCTGGTGTGCAGATTGAGTGTTTTTTGTTGAGTTTTAGTTGTTCAGCTTGTTGTTACAAGGGGAGAGATCTGAGGACGTCTCTCACTCCATTATGTTTCCTAGACTCTCTCCACTGGTTTTTTATTTCTATTATTTTTCACTTGTAGAAGTTCTTTTTTAAAAATCAAATCTACTTGATCAATTTTGTAGACTCTTATTCTTTATTGACATGTTTGATGCCTTCCTTTTATTGAGTTGAAACATATTCAACATTGCTCATTTTTATATTCTAAATTCAATAATTCTAATATCCGAAATTATGTATCTTATTCTGCTCTTTATTGTTTGTGCTATTTCTTCGTAATTTTTTAATATATTTTTTCAGTTATGGTTGGCAAACAATATTACATTAGTTTCAGGTGTACAACACAGTGATTAGACATTTATATAACTTACAAAGTGATCACCTGGACAAATTCCGTATACATCTGACACTATATATAGTTACCACAATACTGCTGGCTATATTCCCTATTCTGTACTCTACATCCCCATGACTATTTTGTAACTACCAAATTATGCCTCTTTATCTTCTCCTTCATCCATCCCCCACTCCACCACTGGCAAACATCAAAATGTTCTTTGTATCTATGAGTTGTTTCCATTTCATTTGTACGTTTATCCTGTTCTCTAGATTCACATATAGGTAAAATCATATGACATTTGTCTTTCTCTGTTTGACTTACTCCACTCAGCACAATACCCTCTATGTCCTTTCATGTTGTTTCAGATGGCAAAATTTCATTCTCTTTTATGGGTGAATAATATCCAGTGTATAAATGTACCACCTCTTTATCCATTCATCCATTGATAGACACCCAGGTTGCCTCCATATCTTGGCTATTGAAAATAATGCTTCAATGAGCATATGGATTTATATGACCCTTTGAAGTAGTATTTGGGTTTGTTCAGATAAATACCCAGAAGTTAGATTACCGGGTCCTTCTTTGTCTTTTGTCATAGCCTTTGTTTTAAAGTCTATTTTGTCTGGTATAAGTATTGATATCTCAGCTTTTTGTCGTTGTTTCTATATTCATAAAATATCTTTTTCCATCCCTTTACTTTCAATCTGTGTGTGTCTTTCGATCTGAAGTATCTTGTAGGCAGCATATGTAAGGGTCTTGATTTTTATCCATGCAGCCTATCTTTTAATTGAAGCATTAGTCCATTTACATTTAAAGTGATTATTCAAAGGTATGCAATTATTGTCATTTTATTATTCAAATTTTTAATCTTCTTCTTCTTAAAGAAGTTCCTCTAACATTTTTTGTAATACTGGTTTGATGTTGTTAAACTCCTTTATCTTTTTCTTGTCTGGGAAGCTCTTTATCTGGCCTTTGATTTTTAAATATTAGCTTTGCTAGGTAGAGTAATCTTGGTTGTAAGTGCTTGCTTTTTATCAGTTTAAATATTTTGTGCCAATCTCTGCTGGCCTGCAAATTTCCTGTTGAGAAATCAGCTGACAGGCTTATGGGAGCTCCCTTATAGATAACTGCTTTTCTTTTGCTGCTTTTAAGATTTTCTCTTTATCTTTAACATTTAGTATTTTAATTATGATGTGTCTTGGTGTGGGCTTCTTTGTAATCATCCTGTTTGGGACTCTGTGTTTCCTGGGCTTGTATGTCTATTTCTTTTGACAGGTTAGGAAATTTTTTTGTCATTATTTTTTCAAATAGTTTTTCAATTCCTATTCTTTCTCTTCTCTTTCTGATCCCCCTATGATGTGAATGTTGGTATGCTTGATGTTCCAGAGGCCCCTTAAAGTAGCCTCAATTTTTGGATTCTTTTTTAGATTCTTAGATTCTTATTGCTGTTCTTATTGTGTGTTTTCTACTACCTTATCTTTCAAATCGCTGATTCGAGTCTCTGCTTTATTTAAGTTACTGTTGATTCCCCCTAATGCATTTTTTATTTCAGTTTTTGTATTCTTATATTCTGACTGGTTCTTTTTTACTTTTTTTACCTCCATTTTTATGTTTCATATCTTTTTGTTGAAGTTCTTACTGAGTTATTGAGCATCCTTATAACTGGTGTTTTGAACTCTGCATCTGGTAGATTGTTTGTCTCTATTTTGTTTAATTCTTTTTCTGGAGCTTTGCTCTGTTCTTTTGTTTGAGACATGTTTCTTTGTCTCCTCATTTTGGCTTCCTCCTTGAATTCATGTCTATATATTAGGTAATTCTGCTATGTCTCCTGGTCTTGGTATAGTGACCTTATGTAGTACATGTCCCACAGTCTTCTTGATCACGTGAGCTGGGTGCTCCAGGTATGTCTCTTGTGTTAGTTGTGTGTGCTTGCCTGTTACAGTTGAGACTTGGTTGCTATTCGAACATCAGTGGGAGAGATTGACCCTCAGGCTCAATGTATTTGGTTGTGAGGACTGGCTGTGACTACAATGACAGAGCTATTGTGCACAGGCGGATTCTGTGGAGCAGAATTCACTTAAGCAGGGCTCAGGTGCCTGCCCAGTCTGCCCTTTGGGTGTGTCTTTTGTGGAGGTGGTTGGCCTGAGCTACCCTTGGATATGCTGGTTCTGAGGATGCTTGGGAAGGGCTCTGTTGCAGGCCAAGGTCAGCATTGCCTATGCCCTGCCTGGGGTCCCTTGGGATTAGCTACAAAGTGATATGCAGATGGTTTTATTTTGCTAGGCTTGAAGGTTTCTGATAGAGGCTAAACTGAGGCTAAACCCCGAGGCCAGCTGCCACTTGGGGCTGATTAGCAAGAGAATGGGGCGTGCCGAGGCCAGATGCTCCTTTTGCGGGGTTTGTCAACCTTTGAGAAACTTTAGAAAAGCCTGCAGCATAAGCCAAGACAGGCTGTTTATATGGAAAAACTACTGGAAGCAGCTTGGGTGAGGCAGGGTCTTAGGGAACCAACAGGGCAGGGCCAATGGTATTAGCCAGGTTAATGGAGACTCAAATATGGTGGCCACCTGTATCTTCAGGCTGGCTAGAGGCAGGGCTCAACAAGGGAATAATGTCTTCTGCTAGCCTTACTGTCTGAGAGAAGGTTGCCTTCCAGCTCTCATCCTGAAGGCAGACAATTCAGTTCCTCCCTATATGTTCCTGGCATCCTCCAAGTTGCTGCTCCAGTACTGGAGCTCAGAGCAAGTGAGTCCATTAGTAGTAAGTTAGTGTATGAACCCTTAAGGGGAATGCCTAGGACTCCTGCAACTCTTCATCTCATTTAGCCACAAACTGCACTGGTTTTTACAGCCTTAAGTTATGAGGACTGACTGTTCTTTCCAGCATTAGAATCCTGGGCTAGGGAGTCTGGTATGTGGCTGGGACTCCTCACTCCTCAGGGGGACCTCCATAGCTGAGGTATCCATCCTGATTTTTAACTGCAACAAGTGGATGTGAAACCAGTTCATTCTGAGTCTTCCTCCTCTCCTACAAGTTTTCACGTGACTTCTCTATATCCTTTCTTATCGGACTTCAGTTCAGCTAGACTTCAGGCGATTCTCAATGATGGTTGTTCTGTAGTTTAGTTGTAATTTTAATGTGGTTATGCAAGGAGGCGATTACAGCGTTTATGTACTCTGCCATCCTGATTGGAATCTTTTGGTCTTGGTGCTTTATTTTCTGCTTCATTTTGATATTTTTGTTGTGAGTTCAGGCCTGAAGAATTTTTTTTTTTCTGTGAGACTGTTTTGAATCCTAGATTGAGAGTGTATTCCTCCAGAAAAATATTTGCATTTCTTTATGCCATCCTTCAGCTGGCACTACTAATAAGGAGGTAATGTAAGTTCAGAGCACAAGTCCATATCGGGCTTAGAGTGTGTTTATAAATTTCCAGGGGAGGTAATTTTTTTTGAGGTATAATCCATATACAAAATTTAATATTTTAAAATGTACATTCAGTGACATTGAATACATTCACAATGTTATGCAACCATCACCTCTATCTAGTTCCAAATCATTTAATCGCCCCGAAAGGAAACCTCATATCCACTAGCAGTCACTCCCCATTATTCTCTCTTCCCATCTGTGAAAACCACTAATTTGCTTTCTGTTTATATAGATTTACCTACTCTGATTATGATGTATAAATAAAATCATATAATATATAATGTTTGGTGTCTGGCTTCTTTCATTTAGCATAATATTTTTCATGTTTAGCCATGTTGTAGCATGTATCAATACTTCATGCCTTTTTTTATGACTGAATTCTATTGTATGTATCATAATTTGTTGGTATTTCCATCTAAGAGTGGAATTATGGGTTATACAGTAAATCTATGTTTGCTTTTTTGAGGAACCATAAAACTTTTCTACATTGGCTGTGCCATTTTTTATTTCCCCCAACAAAATATTAGTGTTCCTATTTCTCTATATCCAAGTCAACATTTATTTTCCTTTTCTGTTTTATTTATAATCAATCTAGGTGGTGTGAAGTGGTGTCTCATTGTGGTTTTGATTTGCAATTCCCTCATGACTAATGATGTTGAGCATCTTTTTTATTCTTGTTGGCCATTGTATATCTTTTTTGGAGAAATGTCCATTCAAATCATTTGCCCATATTTTTTAACATGTTTTTTTGTCATTTTGTTGCAGGTGTAAGAGTTCTTTATATATTGTGGATACTACATCCTTATCAGATATATAGTTTGCAAATATTGTATCTCATTCTGTATTTTTTATTTTTACTTTTGTCAAAATGTGCTCTGATGCCAAGATTCTAACTTCGATGAAGTCCAATTTATCTATTTTTGTTGTTTTTGTTATTTGTTGGACTCATCTAAGAATCCATTACTAAATCTAAGATCATGAAGATTTACCCACACAATTTCATCTAAGAGTATTGTAGTTTTTATGCTTATAGGTCATTGATCCATTGTGAATTAGTTTTATATATGGTGTGAAGAGGTCTAACTTCATTATTTTGTATGTGGATATCTGGTTGTCTCAACACCATTTGTTGCAGAGACTAGTTTTTCCCCATTGAATGGACCTGGCAACCTTGTTGAAAATTAATTGTCCACCAATGTATGGGTTTATTTATGATTGAATTCTATCCACTGGATTAAATGCCTATCCTTGTGCCACCACCGCACTGTTTTTACTATAGTGGCTTTGTAGTAAGTATTGAAAGCAAGTGTACATTTTTTAACTTTGTTCTTCTTTTTCCATATTGTTTTGGTTATTCAAGTCCCTTTGCAATTCCATTTGCATTTAAAAAATCAGCTTTACCTTTCCTGCAAAAAAAAATGTCAAATTTAAATTGAGATTGTGACAAGGATTGCATTGTATCTGTAGATCATTTGGGGTAGTTGCCATCTTAACTATATTGTCTTACAATCCATGAACAGTAAATATCTTTCCATTTATTTACATTTTCTTTAATTTCTTTCGGCAATATTTTGTAGTTTTTAGTATACAAGTCTAGTACTTCTTTGTTAAATTTATTCCAAAGTATTTTGTCCATTTTAATGTTATTGTAAAATTTTTTTTAATTTTACTATCAGATTGTTCATTGTTTTTGTGTGTTGATCTTGTATTGTGCAACTTTGCTAAATTTGATTATTAGATTAGATTTATTTTTATTTTATTTGTTTCCCTTCACCAAGACAAAGTACAGGGTCAATTCTCCTGGTTGACAGTTTCATAATAGAGTTTTTTGTTTTGTTTTGTTTCTAAATAATCATTTCATTGAGGATTTTTTTTTTTTTTTTTTTTTTTTTTTTTTTTTTTTTGGAGTTTTAGCTTTATGTGAAGTTCTAACCCAATTTTTTATCTTTGGGAGTCCTAGGTTTTGTCTCTTACAATCACATTTAGCCTACTATATCAAGGCTTCTGTTCAAATGGTTCTGGAAATCACCTGTAGGTCAACCAGTGCTCTTTGTTCTGGATTCATACTTTGACTTAGTTTAAATTTTCTTACCAGCTCAGTAATTTGAGTCAGTGTGTGTGTGTGTGCGTGTGTGTGTGTGTGTGTGTGTGTGTGTGTTTGCATGTGTGTGTATATATTTTCTTTAGAATTTTAAATGTTTCTCAATAGATGCATTTCAAAGAATATTTTCTCTACTATATTACTAGAAATAGCAGTCCTTCTTAGAGGATTTTTGTGGGAAATAAAATGGATTATGTTCACAAAAAGCATAAGATGAGATCTGTCACACAGTTTCTACTCAATAGATGTTGTTATAAACTGAATATTTGTATCCTCCCCAAATTCATATGTTGACATTCTAACCCCCAACGTGATAGTATTTGGAAGTAGGGCCTGCCACGTGTGGACACATATCGAAGACAGCTGTCTATAAACTATGAAGCTAGTCCTCATCAGACACTAAATATGCCAGTAACTTGATTTTGGACTTCTCAGTCTCCAGAACTATGAGAAGTAAGTTTGTTTATTAAGCCATCCATCCAGTCTAAGGTATTTTTGTTATAGCTGCCTGAGTTGACTAGGATGGGCATCATTTACTGCTCTGTGTGTGTGTGTGTGTGTGTGTGTGTGTGTGTGTGCGCGCGCGCACGCGCGCGCATAAGAGATTCAAAATGAGGTATCATTGGTGACTTTAGCTTTGAAATAAAATGACTTACTTGAAACTACTATTGTGGAAAATTCAACATAAAGCTAAATCTTGCTTGAGATGTATGATTTTATTTGAAATGGTTTTTCAAAGCTCACTGCGACATTGTTCCCTATGGGTCTCTGCCATAAAAGGTTTCACTGACATGATGACAATAACAGTGATAAGAACATTGGATTATTTTTGGTATAACTTGTAGAAGTGAATAGTTTGGTTTACCACTTTTCAATTTATATATTTTACTTTCGTTAATTAGTGTTGAAGCAAGACCAGCCAGAAGTAACCTGAAACTTTGTTCAAATATTTTGCTCTGCTGGATTCCTATATGTGAAAGCTCAGGGACTCTTTAAAGAGAAGAAGAATTAAGTTCCAAGGAAATGCTCACAGAGTATCTATAAAAGGCAAACTAAGCCCATAAACCAACACAATGAAAGTCCCAAAGAGAGATAATTTCATCATGAAAATGACTAACATAGTACTTAAAGTGAATTGAACTTCCATTCCGCAAAGTAAATGTCTTGTTAGAGCAAACTGCAGATGCCAGTTACTTATTGATCCAACCTGAACATTGATTATTTTATGTCTGTTCAACCCCCTGATTTCTACCTTTTGAAAGTTTGAGAATGATTTTCTATTGTTAAAATGCTTTTCATTCAGAATAGCTAGTTCTTCAACTGTTTATCTACAGGCTTTAGATATAATAATTTTTAAAATGTCTTAAGAGATATATTTATCAAACACATTAGTTAGATCTTAATGCTATAAAAGTAATTTTTGTTTTATGTCTGATAAGATGCTTATATATAAAATCACACCATTTTTACCACTTTTAAGCATGAATTTGTTCTGTCTAGTTATTACTTTTTTGTCCCATTAGCAGCAAATTTCACTGTGTGCCTTTGGGTGTGAAACATTTCAGGCCTTCTTTTGCTCTCAAAGTTCTTGCTATTACTACAGTTTTGGGCAGGCTTACCCTACATTGAATACAATAGTCGTATTATTATAGGAAGCTAATTGTATTGCTTGTGCTAATGAATTATTCATGGTATAATCACGTAAATTCACTCCGCGCTGATGCTTTATGTTGCATGCTAACTTGAACATGGTGCATTTTTCACATTTTCATTTAGAATGATCTCAGATAATGACCTGTTTGTAGATATAGGGGTTTACATTGACTTCAATATTCCTCTTTTCTCTAAACATTGTCTCATAATGCATATACTTCACTAGAGTGGTATAGGTCATTCAGAGTCAAGGCCCTGCTAATTATTTTAAGCCTTCCAATTATTGCTTATTAGCAGTATTTCAAAGAGAATTTTCTCAACATAAAGCATAGTGTTACCCAGGACTTTTCAAATAGCAGACATTCCTCCTTTTGTCTTCTAACTCACATTTCATAAACTCATCATTCTTTCTAGTCTTCCTCAATTCCTGGACTTTTCATTTAATTACTCTTCTCTAACTTGTACTCATCCATTCATGCCAATGAATTACTTACAGATAATCCTGAAGTATTATATATGGAGTAATGACTCACTATAGAACAGTTGCTGTCTATCCTGGTGCATATCCTTCCTCTACACCAAAACTACTGTGGTTTATAACTCACTACCCATGTTAAAACATTTCTGCTTTGCTTTTAAGTCCTCCCTAAAGCATTCACTCTTCCTAATGATCTCATCTCATCATTCATTCTAGTTGAACCAGTTTGCTTATTGGACCAGAAGCATAGTAAGCTATACCACTATCTGTACTTTTGTGTATCCCACCTGTATCACACATTTTTTTAATATTTTCACTTTATTCTTTCTTTTTACTTTTGTTCACCCTCATTACATTTGTTTTAATTTTACCATCCTAATAAGATGATAATTTTTTCGAGACTGAATCGCACCATAAATTCTTGCTACCCAGTAGAATCTAACATAAGTGCTAATAACCATTTATTTTTTTTGACTCATTATTAATGCCTGTCATGGCAGGTGTTGACATGAACATAATACTTTTAAAGAGGACCCAAATGACCAAGCTATATTTCAGATTGTGGGTAATACTCTAAGCAGACATATTTATCATAAAATGAAATAATGAGCTTTATTTATGAGCACTGAGTTGAAAAATTATTTGACCTTTCTTTCCTGAATTTGAAATATCTAACATCAACCTTTTGGATATGAGGATGATTTAGCTATACTCCCTGTTATCCTCCTGATTGTTGGAGTGGATTTAATTCATCTGGCTGGCTGGCCAGGTATCCTCTTCACTTCTGGATGCTGAAGTTGTAGAATATTAACCAGAGAATGAGCATCTGATTTGGAGAAGAAGGACCATTCTATAGTCAAGAGTATAAATAAAGCAGCACCTCCTCACAACCATATTTTAGAAGACAACAACCATTGGTATTTCTACACACAAAAAATAGCATTTTTGCCTGGCTTTTACATAGATTTGCAAGGTGATATTTTAATCCTTGGATTTCAATGCCTTAAATTAATTTAAAAAAATTTGAAAACAGTAACATTTTCATGAAGATATGCAAGAGCTACACTACAAATTACATCAAGGAGAGCTAGACACCATGTCTATCTTATTTCTACTGACTTCCCAGATCCAGCACAGTGCCTAGCACCTAGTAGATGCTTAATAATTGTTTCTTGGAGACACTGATAACTAAACATGTGGGAATTTAAATTTAAGTATAATCCAACATTATGAACTCCACCCACCAGTGTGTATAGAGATATCCTCATTGACATTAATATGTTACATTTATTTTCCTAAACCATCCTTCTGTTTAACTGTAAGAAGTCAAGTGTTTTGTAGAGTTTCTCTTCTCAGGTATTTCTGACATCTTCAGGGCATTTGTTAGTATTCATTGGCTGCCACGACTAGAAAGCCAGGACTTTCCAGTCTCTGACACTTGGATCCATGGAAGAAATGCTTTAAAATTAAAATACTATTTCCATGACCATTGCTGTCATGGCCACCAAGAAAATCTCCCATGCAATGTGTCAGTGAAATTGGGTTGTGCCACTCTTACTAGAGATGGCAGGTCATTGGGTAGTAAAAGAATGTCAAGAGCCAAAGCTTAGCTAGGGCTCTTAGGCAATTTTGCTTAAGCCCCAAAGGTTAGGACACTCAACACCCCAGCACTCTCATTCACTTCCATATAGCTAGAGAGCCAGGATCCCAAAGGTCCAGGCCCTAACATCAAGACCGCTTATAGACTGAGACGCTGTTTTCATCACCATCCTTCCCACCGGCACTACAAGGACAATCTTCCATTTCCAATGTCAGTGAAATCAGAACTAGCACTGCCTAAAATGCAAGATATAAGATATTTATTCTATCTGAAAAACTTGCCATATTTACAATGTGATTCAAACATAGAACCCTCCTGGATACTCAGCAAAGTGAGGGTTAAAGTGTTCCTTTTCTGCTACACTCGGCCATGAGTTATAGAATAAGACTGCTTGAGTTCCAAAGTTTTGTTTTAATAGATAATTCAATTAGTATGTGAATTAGGGTTGTTTGGTTCATTTCTTGTAATCAGCTGTCAAACTACACCCACATTCATTAACCCTCTCAATATCCAGATCCTATTCCTGGCTCTAGCACAACGGATTACGTCACACCTTTTCTCTTTCCTTTGTTTTCTGAAATCACTCCCTTCTACCTTCAATCCATTAGAAATGGCTGCACCCATTCATTTAAGTCTTTCTTTCCTTATTCAAGTTGCTATGCAAAGAATGGTCACAGGTACAAGTAAAAAAGTGCCTAATATAGACTGCCAGGGTTCCACTACTTTAAAAATAAATATGAAAAGAAAACACACAAAACACTTCGTAATATACAGGTTCATGGTTTGTGACTACTCATAGAGAAAAAAAAATTGCTTGCGAAAACTTTAGTGATAGATGCTGCTGTTCAGGATAAACATAGCCCAGGTGGTCCCCGCATTGCCAGGAATAGGTGGATGCTGGAAGAGCCAAGAAGGCTGTAGATCTACTCATTTTATCTTTAGGTAAAATCTTATACGAAACTTTTGTAGAGTTGTTTATTTTTTTATGTGACAAGAGACCATAGTACTTTTCTTTAATCCAGATGAAAAAAAAATATATAGATACATATTTTTCAGAGTAAAGATGAAAGTTTGCAAAACATCAGTGTCCTGGATGCAAGACCTCTATCTTATTAGCTGTCAGGTAATTTAATAGATTAGAAGCAAAAGAGAAAACCATCCTCTACATATGGCTTTGGGCATTTGGCAGGAAGTGAAAGGAACATTATAAGAATAAGGACTACAAAATAACTTTAGATGTCTTATGTAGAAGTAAGGGAAAGGAGGGAAGAAAGACTTGAATGAAGCAGTCCAGGATTATCACCAGAAGCAGGCATCAGCTGCTGATACTTATGCCCCCTAATTGTCAAATATTTTAGGGACTAACAGCAATTACATCTCCAAAAGAATTGAATTACACTTATTGGGTACCCACTGTATAAGACCAGATATTTTCACCTATGTTGCCTCATTTAACCCTCATGAATCCTCAGGTAATAATCCTTTCTTCAGCTGCTAGAGTTGGAGCACAAAGTACTTATGTGATTTCTCTATAATCACTGTAAATAAGGGTCTAAGGTAAAATTCTAATCCAGAGCATACTTTAGAATCTATGATTTTTTGGTTTTAATATGAAAATAACTCAGAATTTTAAACATTTAATAAAAAGACACCCCTAAATCTTCCAATTCTAAAAAAGCATTTCTAAAAAGCATCATCATCATCGCTGTTTTTAACAGGAAGAAAAGTAGATCGATTATCTTGATGTATGTGGCTTAATGCTAGCAGTAGCTTTAAAAGAATTAATAGATTTCTTCCCTCAACTACAGTTTTAGAATCACTAAAAAAGGCATTTTTTAAAAAGTTTATTTTTTAGGTATTTCCTCCCTGATTTTGAAATTCAACATTTATTGGAAACTTCCAAAACTTTCTATTTAAATTCTCATGATTTAGATTATGAGCTTAAAATGGAAAGAAATTACTCTTTTAAAACCTTAATGTTTGCATGCAGGTGTACATACACTCAAACACACTCATATTCTTTGACCTCAATTTAATTGTTTTAGAATGGAGCTCTGTATTTATGTTAAGTTTATTTATTTATTAATTTATTTAAACAGTCTTCCATTGCCTTTAAACTGCTTAGAACGTAACCAAGTAGGAAGTGACATAAACTTAATTCAATTGAACCTTTCTGGTCAGCCTTGTGGGTAAGGAGAAAAGAGGAGAGAAAAGGGAGAGGGTCTAATGTGGAGAGGATGGAGGTAGAGAGCTGCCAGACACAGCAAATAAAAATGTAGAATACCCAATTAAATTTAAATTTCAGATAAACAATGCATATATATATATATAAATAATGTGTATATTTTTAGTATAATTATGTCTCAATTATTGAATGAGACACACCTATACTAAAAAATTACTCATTTTTTACTTAAATTCAAATTTAACTGGTTGTCTACATTTTATATGGCAACCCTAGATGATGGCAAAGATAATTAGTATTGGGTTGCAATTGCCACATGTCTTTTATGCACAGATTATCAGGCTCCTTCTGGGCTAAAGTAGAGGTTTAAAATTGGGGCCGCTTTTGCTCCCTGCTTACTAGTGACAAGCTATTGATAGCCAGGCATTGCCAAATTCTCATTAGTTTTTAAAAGTCAGGAACTACATTTAGAAAAAGCAGCTCGCTTCCAGAGAGGTCATCTATCCAATGACCTCCTGTACCAGGAACGCAGCTGAAACCCAGGAAGCAAGGGAAAAAAAAAAGTCTCTGAGAATCCAAAATAGAAACCATGTGCTACAGCTCATACTCTTTTCTCTGAGAAGAGGCCCTCAGACCTGCACTCAGTGTAATTTTCTCTTCTGTTAGACACCATCTGAACAAGTTGGGTCGTCTGATTTCCCATTCAATAGAGATAAAAAGCAGGAAATTACGAGATGGGCAGAAAAGCTAGGTAGACTTGTGGTCGGCTGCTTAGAAAACAACCTGGAGGAAAAAAACATATCTCTATATAAACAATCTCCATTAAAAAATCAGAAGAAAATATACCAAAATGTCATTAGTGGTTATTACTCATTAACAAGCCAACAAGTGCTTTTTATTTTTTTATACTTTTTCAGATTTTATAAAAATTTACTTGTATGCTTATAATCATAAAAAGAAATAGAGATATTTTCAATAAAATGAAATTCAAAGAATTATTCCTTGACTCTCCCAGAAAAACTCTATTCTTATATATCTATTAGGAGCATTTTCTAAATAGTAATTATAAGCCAAATGTTTATTTTTCACTGTCTTCCACTGGATTATACATTTTTTGAGGGCAGGATTCATGTTTTTGCAGTCTTGTAGCCCTGGTAATTAGCATAATGTCCAGCATAATAAACGCTCATGAAGTATTCGTTGTAAAGTCAAAATGCATAGTGCTTCTGCAGGCACCTAGACATAAATTCTCCACACCAGTCTCCTTGGGGCAGGGCTATACTACAGCCTGTTTCAATCTCTGACTATAATAATGCGTATTATGAATCTGTGATGCAAGTTAGAATTATGGTCACAGTTCTGTTTCTAAAAGCTCAGAGGAGTATAATTCATTCCTGCCAATTTTCTATTGAAATGGTTAATAAAAAGTTTTGGCTTAAAGAAATAAATAGCACTGACTTTAAAAATTCTCTTATATGGAACTTCTCATTTACTCTGAGGCCTGGCTCTATCTGTTAATTAAAGGTATGGGCTAGGGAGGTGGGACGCTGCTTCTCAGAGTTGCATTATAGAGCAAAGCACCATTTGTGGTCTACTGGCTACAAAAGGAGACCATGTACTGTCTTCTAGAAGACATGATGGACTTCTATATGTGATACTTTATGTGGCAGCCATAAAGCATGTACGTCTTTGAAAATTAATAAAAATGTAACAAATGCCAAAGTTCGGTTTTCTTTATAACCTATTCTTTTAAAGACCCCTTCTCAGTGCAGCACAGAAAGGTTGAATAATATCTTAACACTCAACTCTTTTCTAATTAGCATTTGTAAATGGAATCCAATCATTTCTCTCTCTTCCTAATGTAGTGATTTATTTGTGTCAAAACTGTGGCTATTTAACCAAAAGAAATTTATGAGTTACTGCACTGTGAATTTTGTGGCAGAGATATCTGACAAGATAGTATAATTCAGCATGTATTTTTCCTATTTGCAA
Source organism: Pteropus vampyrus (assembly GCF_000151845.1). Lineage (NCBI taxonomy): Eukaryota > Metazoa > Chordata > Mammalia > Chiroptera > Pteropodidae > Pteropus > Pteropus vampyrus. The sequence continues at coordinate 2,187,634 of NW_011889023.1, read as the reverse complement.
AAGATTTCGAAGCACATTTTAGTTACTTGGAATGGACTCTGAAAGCACGGCAATAGTGTTGCTTTCCCACCACTGCATTTTCCAGAAGCAGTTTCCCAACTTACCCACAAATGCACCCAGGGCTTGCCAGCAGAATCCCTTACCTCCAAGAAGCTATTCAAAATTAAACTGAACATTAGGACATTTTTCACTACAATCAACTTGAATGTCAGTGCTAATGAGCAACAAGGTAAATCAATCCAGAGATCACTTTCTAATTTTAGTTATTAAATTTGACTCCATTTTCACATCTTTAAAGTTAAATTCAGTGGTAATGTCTAATTTGACTTTCAGTGTTTTTTCTCTTTCCACTCCTTGAAGGCAATGGTAATAAACAAACAAACAAAAACGCCAGAATTGTGAGTTCAAAGCAGCAAGAAGAAGAGGAGGAAAAAGTTGATATACAACTGATTAATCCCTGGATAATTTAGGTTTAATAATGAATAGATGCTACTTTCAGCTGATAAAAGAAAAACACTCCATAGGCAGCAAAGCTAAGAGACTCAACTGTAAGAGCTGGGAAGGCTACAAGCATAAATAACTTTAGAAAAGGTTTAAAATACCGTTTGAGTTTTTAAAATATGTAGACTAATGTGTTTTTAAAAGAAGAAATTACATAATATATTCCTAAAATTTCAAGCAAGTTAGTGAAGATTTTCTAAGATCATTTTGAGTCACTCCCAAAGACATAATAATGCTTTTGTATCCCACGTGAAAAGCATTAGCTATGAAATGACTAAACTATACAGCTCTTGTGCAAATCACTACTGAACTGTGAAGGCTGGTAAGCCGATACTCAGGAGATAATTAATGTTACACAGGAAGCATCATGACAAGTTTTTGATCAACAAGTCAATTTGTTCATTAAGCCCTTTCTGATCAATGAATAACCTTTACCACCAAAGGGGATTTAAAGTACCTTTCCACCTCCCCGCCAGAGATAAGAGTCTTGATCCTACAGCCACCGAAGTATATGTAGCACTGAGTGTCTCATAGCCCCATCCAGAATTCTCTAAGAAATAGTGAAGAAAAACAAATCCTTCATTAACATCAAGTAAAGCTATAAATAGTTAAAAACTACATTTGGAATAAAGGCATATGAAGAGTAAGGTAGACTAGTAATAAGGTCTTTAAAAAAATGAACATAGAACCCAAGGCTGATTTTGTAAGTATAATAGAAAAGAACACTATTCTTTCAGTCATCCTGGTTAAAGAGTGTAATGAGCTCCTTACCCCAGAAAAATGAAGTGCCAAACTTCAATGCCTATATTTGTATAGAGTTTATCATGTCCAAGAAGGCGTGGTAAACACTCTGTGGCTCTTATTATTGGTCTCTGGGTCATTCATTACCAACAAATCCATGTGTTCACTTCATAAAATCCTGAGTTAAAGAACTTACTGCTGGGGTTCCATGGACAGATATCTAGAACAATAGACTCAATAAATATCTGCTCAATGAATGAATCCTGGATTTAGTAAGCTGTCCATACTAGACTCATGATTTTTGTGTTCTGAATGAAGTAAAAAAGTAATCCTTAAAGAATTCTCTCACAACAGGGCTTATTTTTGTCTGGTATGTTGCATACTACGAATTATGTTCTTCACATTCAAGATAAAATAAAGGCCATGGGGTAAATGTCCTAAGAAACTTCACCTCTCTGGCCTTGACCTTCTAAGTGTATTTTCGTTCTGGTCTTGGCTTTTGGACAAGTGTCTCTGCAGAGCTCATCTTTCATGACCTGTTCAGTCTGGCTGGACATAATGTCCAGTAGAGGGCTCCCAGAGAGACTGATTTGGCTCAGAAGTTCTTTTGGCCCATTTTATTGGCAATTCGGATAGGTCCACTCTCATCTTCTCAACTATTCTAAACCTTCCATGTCTATAAAGTGTTATTATTATTTTTTGTAAGTGTTATTTTGATCAGGGAAAATTAGCAGGTATATTAATTTCCTGGGGTTCTCATAAAAATTACTGCAAATTGGTGACTTAAAAGAAATGAAATTTATTCTTTCATAGTTCTCAAGCCCAGTCTCTAATCAAGGTGTCAACAGAGCCATGCTCCTTTACAATATTTTAGGAGAGAATCCTTCCTTACTTCTTCCAGCTTCTGGTGGCTCCAAGCGTTCTTTGGCTGCATATCTCCAATTTCACATGGACTTCTTACCTGTGTTTACCTCTTCTCTGTGTAATTAGGACTTTTGTCATTGAATTTAGGGCCAACCCAAATAATTCAAGATGATCTCATCTCAAATTCCTTGGGTTTAATTATATCTGCAAAGAACCTTTTTCAAATAAGGTTACATCCACAAAATCTAGTGAACATATATCTCAGTAATAGTTGACTTAGAACTACTTGTTCTCATGGCATTCCAAATGAATCTTGAAAGTTGAAGAGGAAAGCAATCTGTGATATTACATTTGGTATTCTAAAAACATTTTAAAGGTTATCTGCTTGCCTTAATTTTATGTTTATGTCCTCAAATAATCATTTTAACTTACTATTATTATTGTCTTAATTTGTAGTTCATTTCTCAGCCTTAGAACTATTGACATTTTGGGCTAGATATTTCTTTCTTGTGAAGAGCTATCCTGTTCATTGTAGAATGTTCAACAGCATCCCTGGTTTCTACCCCCTAAATGACAGTAATATACCCCTGTGTTATGACAATAAAACAGATCTCTAGACGTTGCCAAGGAATTGTTCTTGGTTGAGAACCACTGGTTGACATCAAACATCACTATATCGCACTATTAGAAATTACATTCAAACACTAAGATTTATCTAAATTATACCTTTAATTTCTGATTAATACTGGTACTCTGAAAATATTATACAAATGTTTTATTTCATTTTAGCCCAGAATAATAAATAGATGAAACATTTTCTTAGAGTATATACACATTTAGACAGCCCAGTCTATACTACCATACTAAGTGACAGGAAACAACATGGTCCAGAGTGTGCTTTACAACTTACTTATCTGTTATTCAAGAATAGGCAGACATTGCACATTTGAACCAGAAAAGAGAAATTGAATTCTTTTGTAAAAGAGCTTGACAGATAAATATGTATAATACCCATAAATAAAGTTAAATTATAAGAAAAAATATGTTTTCTACTGAATATAAACAACAGTGAGTATAAACTTCCTAATGTTAAGTTAAATACGGAGCATTCAAGTGATGGTTCTATTATTAATTCAAAAACATCCAAGCCTGTTTATGAGTTAAAGGAAGACACTAGGTATAGATCTATGAATTGTTATTATTGTCTGTTTTAATAAAACATATCAGAATGTATGTTACCGAAGTTGCCTCTTCAAGTTTGTAGATACCTCAGTAAGCTACAGAACTTAGTAAACTACAAAACTGTTGTCGTCCCTTCTCTAAACATTTTAGATCTGAAATAAGTACCAGCTTAAGTCACAACAGAAATTTATTTATTTATTCATTCATTCATTTATTTATTTATTTATTTATTATGGTGGCATTGGTTAACGATCTTGTTTGGAATTATATCCGACTTTGATTGACTGGGTTTTAATATCCTTGTTTCCAAAATTCAAACCACATTTAAAAGATTTAATTGTATAGCATTATAGATATTCAAAAAGTGCTCAGTTTTCCCAGACAATTCAAAAAGAGAATGCAAAAATATTTTGAGCAATGAATACAAAAATCTTATGTCCTTGTAAACTTTTAGCTAACAAATGATAATAATAGAAATGATAATAATAATAAATTATGAGAGAGAATAATTTTGAGCTACTGATTAGCTTAATTGAGAGGTAGCATAGCATGATGGATAAAATCATGGACTTTTTTTCTCAATTGCAAGGATGCAATTCTGACTCTGCCATTTACTAGCTGTGTGACTTTTTTCTAATCTATAAAATGAGTTTAATAATAGTATCAATCACAATGGGTTAAAGGATTAAATTTATTCATATGTGTAAAGCATTAAGAATAAGGCCTGGCATAAATGATGATTATTACTGCTATAAAACAGTAAACCCATAAAGGTGCAATTGCTTTACCTTTGTCATGTCCATTTTTATTTGATTTGACCCAGCTCCCTAAAGAGTTTAAATCCTAAACCAAAGAGATGGCTAATAATTTCTTCTACTTTGTTGAGAAATAAAACACAAACCTCAGAGATTCTCGGCAAGCCTTACTATTTATCTCTTTTTTGTCATTATTGGCTTTGGGGAGCTTATCTTCTTCATTTTATAAGTTCTACTTCAATAACTACTTTTGTTATGTATTAAATCATATTGACATTACATGGAAATAAATTTTGTTGGCACAGAATAAAGAACTTAAAAATCATGTATGAATAATAAGGAAGGGAGATTATTTTGTGTGATATGAATTAAGCATGGAGAAAAGAATGTAGTGTTCCTCCATGGAAGTGGGGTTCCACTGATGGGTCAATGACTTGAAATTATATAAAGTCAATACTTTGATATTCTTTGTTCTTTTTCTTTTTTTAACACCTACAGCATCTGGTATTCCTATCCAAGTACTAACCAGGCCCGAACCTGCTTAGCTTCCAAGATCAGATAAGATCTGGCACATTCAGGGTGGTATGGCTGTAGACTACTTTGATATTCTTGATCGCACAAAATTTTTTAATTCATAATATTCTTTCAAATGCATTTTTGAAGGTGGAGTTTTAGTAATTAATCTCTTAATCTTAACATATTTATCAACTTCAATGAGAGAAAACTTTTTTAATCTCTCAGTATTCATAAATAATAAATGCAATGTAACAGTACTATTATAAATATTATCAATGACATATTAAAATGAACTTCTTGAGAGTAGCTCTTTATAATCCAGGGGATACTGAACAAAAATACATATATTATATGGAAAATTATGATCTGAGTTTTAGTCAAAACTCCTTTGTTGGTCAGTAATAATTTACAAACCATGAAAAAAGTTAAATTAATGTAGAAGATAAGGCTACCAAATTTTTCAGAATAAGTTTACAAAGTATCTTTGAGAAAGAAAAACTTGAATGATTCTGCTTTCTCTTACCATAAGTCATTTTAGTGATAAACCCTTTTGATTCTAAAAAAAAAAAAAAAATTAAATTAACATCACAAGCAAAATTTCCAGAATATAAGCAATTTTTCCTATTTGCTGAGGTGGTTTTCGAAGATCCATATAATTTTAAGTTCTTTTTCTGAGAATAATATGTCACAGTGAAAGAAAATGCTGAAATCTTTTAATCATACATTTGTACAAAAGAATACCTATCAGAGCTGTCTTTAAGACACCCTGAATTGAGACAAAGTCTTGAGGCATTTGGGGACATACAGTTGTTGCTGCCTCATGGCAGTTATAAAAGTAGAGAAGAAAGAAGGTGATAGAGAAGTTACACCATTCGTACATAAGAAAGCATGAGGCTATGTATATATTCTTTATGTATTGTTATTTCCCCTCAATAACAAATGCAGTTATTTCTCTGCCTTCTAGAAAGGCAGAGGGATAAAATACTCATTTTTTCCCTCAGATCTTCACTCTATCCCTGTTCTTTAATATTCTCAACCCCTCAGAAAGTCCTTTTGACCTGAGATTATCTGATTTAAAAAATGATGCAGGAAACATATATCTATCTGGTAAGGGATTTATGCCTAGAATATATCATCTAATAGATCTAGAATACTATAACCGAATAATAAAGAAACAAAATCTAAATTAAAAAATGAGCAAACAACTTACCAAGGAAGAGATTCAAGTAAGTACAAGATGTGAGCAATGCAGCAATGTAGTTTTTAAAAATAAACATACACTTATCATATGACCAAGCAATAGCTCTTCTAAGTATTTACCTAAAAGTAATGAAAACACACCTCCACACAAATACATGTATATGAATGTTCATAGATTTTTTTATTCATAATTGCCCCAAACTAAAAACAACCCAAAATGTCCGACTGAAGAATTGATAAACTGTGATAATTCCATACAATTAAGTACTATTCAGCAGTAAAAATAAATGAACTATTGCTGCAACAATGTGGACATTATGCTAACCGAAAGTAACCTAAAATAACCTAAAGTAACCTAAAGTAGCCAGACATATAAGGCTTATATGCTGTATGATTCTACTTAGATGGAAAGAGCAAAAAATAAGGGACATAAATCAGAGTGGTGATTGCCAGGAAGCTGGGGATAAAGGAAGAGGATTGATTGCAACAAAGGAGTACAAGGAAAATTTTGGGTGCAATTGAAATTATCTCTGTCTTGATGTAAGTAGTGGTTACAAGACTGCGTACATTAATAAAGATTTATAAAAGTACATGCTTTAAAAAGATGACTTTTTATATATTTGAATTATACTTCAATAAACTTGACTTTTAAAAAATGATGGAGTGTATTTGAGATTATCCCCACACGTCGGGCAGTTTATTCTAAACCCATACTTCCTAGGGAGAACCAAGCCATGACCAGAGGAATAGATATACATTATCGTCATTTATTGTGGCTCTCATAATTCCTTCATATTGGATGCAACCATCCAAAATCTGGTAGCGCTGTTGCAATTGATAAGAAATTAACATTTTCCCTAAGGTCAGCTGCGTTAATCAGGATTGACCAGGTGAGAGCATGGGAGGAGACCTTAAATCTCAGAGATTTAACATAGTCGATGTTTATTTCTTGCTTATGTGAGTTTCTGATGACTCTCTGCAGCAAGTGTTGTCCATGCAATTACTCAGTGTTGTCCATGCAATTACTCAGTAGCCTCTGATGAGCTGGTTGGTATCCACCACATTTCAGCTGTATCACCTGTAGAAAGCACTCTCTTGGTCAATGCAGCAGGGAACTAAAATGCAGTAATTAATGCTCTGGCCCATAAAAAACAACACATATCATATCTTCTCATAATAGTTTTGCAGAAATTAGACACAGAGTCCAACCTAAATGAAAGGGCAGAGAAGCACGATTTCCCTGTTTCGTGCCAGGAAGAAGAGGACAACCAGAAAAGATTAAGCACCAGAAGCCTTTAACACAGTTCATTTTATTTAATTTCCCTATATATGTTTCTTTTTCAAGTAAATATTCATCCGCTCAATTTTTTTGGACCATCAAGTAGCAATTTATTCCAGGCAGAAACAGTATGATGGCATCTTCTTGCACTGAATTTTTTCATTTGACTCTCAGCATTGTTATACTGGGGCAAACAAAGGCTGCCAAAGACTAGATGTTTCTCCTGTGATCTCCTGTTGAGTTTTAGTATCTATGGGTTGATGAGGATTAGCTTTGCATACTTCTGCTTAGTCTTCTTTCATTTGGGAATTTGAGAGCAATTAATGTCATCTTTTAATGACAGAGGGAACTAACTCTTATGTTAGCTTTGTTAGTAGAATGTATTCAAAGGTTCAGATGGCAGTTTGAACTTCTGAACTTTTGGGGGCCAAATATGCACTTGATTCTTTAGAAGCCCTTTAAGACACACTATATAAGAATTAAAAAAAAATTTTTACAGCACTCATAGGAGGAGCTTTTAGGTCACCATGGAAGAGATCTGAGAATCTAAACACTGCAGAGAGAGAAGTTAAGTTTATATCATTGGTGAACTAGAAATTTCTATGATGGTAAGAAAAAAAGCTGCTGGAAAGGGAGTAATAGATCAATAGTGGGCTAGAGCAAACAGAGCAAACAGATATGATCTCAATCCAAAAACTGGTGCTTTTGAAAAGCAATAAAAGTTCAGGGACACAAAAATTAACTTGAAATGTAGTAAAGACTTAAATGTGAGGCTTTAAACTCCTAGAAGGAAATAGGAACAAAGCTTCTTGACATAGGTCTTGGTGATGATTTTTTGGATATGACAACTGAAGTACAAGCAACAAAATAAAAAATAAACAAGTGGGACTACATTAAACTACAAAGCTTCTGCACAGCAGAAGCTACAATCAACAAAGTTAAAATGCAACCTATAAAATGAGAAAAAAATGTGCAAATCATCTATCTGATAAGGGGTTAATATATAAAGCATATAAAGAACTCATATGAATCAATAGCAAAAAAAATCACAAATAATCCAATTAAAAAAATAAACAAAGGACCTGAATAGACATTTCTCCAAAGGAGATATACAAAAGGCCAACAGATACGTGAAAAGATGCTCCACAACACTAGTCATTAGAGAAATGTTAATTAAAATCATAATAAGATATCACCTCATACCTGTTAGAATAGCTGTCATCAAAAATTCAAGAGATAACAAATGCTGTTGTGGATGTGGAGAAAAGGGAACACTTATGCACTAGTGATGTGATTGTAAATTGGCACAACCACTATGAAAAGTAATACAGATCTTCAAAAAATTTAAACTAAAACTAGCATATAACCAATCAATTCCACTTCTGTGAATATATCCAAAGATAACGAAAACATTAACTCAAAAAGATATCTGCACTCCCACGTTTATAACAGCATTATTTACAATAGCCAAAACATGGGGAATAAAACCCAGATGTCTGCTGATGGATAAGTGAATAAAGAAATGTTGTATATATACAATGGACTATTATTCAATCATTAAAAAAAAATTAGAAAAATCCTACTATTATGTTAAGTGAAATAAGTCATGCAGAGAAAGACAAATACTGTGTGATCTCACTTATAAGTGGAATCTAAAAACAAAACAAACTCATAGAAAAAGAGAGATCAGATTTCTGGTTACTGTAGGTGGGATGTGGGGGAGGGAGAATTGGAGGAAGATGGTCAAAAGGTCCAATATTCCAGTCATAAGATAAATAAGTACTAGGGGTGTGATGTACAACATGATGACTACAGCTAACATTGCTGAATGGTACATGTGAAAGTTGTTAAGAGAATAAATCCCAAGAGTTCTCATCACACATAGAAACGTTATTGTTTTTCTTCTTTCTCTTCTTTTTATTGAATCTATATGATAAAGTGAATGTTAGCTGAACCTATTGTGGTAATTATTTCACAATATATGTAAATCAAATCATCATGCTGTATGCCTTCAACTTACACTGTGATGTATGTCAATTATTTCTCAATAAAACTAGAAAAAAAAAGTTCAGGGGTTCTTGAATTTATCTTTTTCCCATAAAAATGAGTTAATAATTTATCTTTTGAACCCATTATAAATACTGAATGCAATAGATAAAGTGGTCAAACAGAAGGTCATTAACATAAACTGAACTATCATGTTTTTAAAAGTGATAATTCTAATTGAGGCAAAAAAATAACAAAATGTATAAGTATATGTGGAGGTATGTGTGTATGTATGTGTGTGTGTTATCTGAGCATATGTAACACATAGAAAGTAGAATTTCTATCACGAATTAACACAGGTGTTATAGCTTAATTTGTAGAGGAATCTATATGTGATGCTCATTCGACCCCCTTCTCTATTTTGCATACCAATGGCAGATAGTATTAAAGAAGTATAGGGGATTTCTGGGAAACATGGTGGAGTGAGAGACGTCCTCAGATCTCTCCCCTTGAAACAACAATAAGCCAAACATCTAAAACTCAACAACAACAAAAAACACCCAAACTGCACACCAGCTCCTCTGAGCGTGGGATCTGAGCATAAGAGCTACCACAGGTCAGACCCCGGGTGTTGAGCAGAGGACTGGGAGAAATAAAGAGGCTCACTCTCAAAGCCGCTGAAGCTCCCTGCAAAAAGATGGTGAAGGGAGAAGGTGTGGCGACTTCCCTGAACAGCACTGCCTGGGAGAGTGGTGAGTTCCATGCAGCCGGCGGCAAGGCCCAGGTGTAAGGGCAGAAAGCAGAGAGAAGCAGGACAGAACCGCAGAGAAACAACAGTTGATTTTTACCAGCCCTGGTTGCAAAACCGAGGCTGAGCCACAGCCCCCAACTCGCAACCCAGAGGGCTCCTCCCTCCATAACCTCCAAGATTGAATACTGCAGAGCCCCAGGGAAATTTGAGCAAACGCTACAGAAACTATTGCTAACACTGACAGGGACTGAAACAGAGAGTAGCAAGTGTGATTAAATATCTACAAAAATATAAAAAAGACATTTAGGCTTTATATAAAGCAAGGATCCAAGAGGCTTAGACACCACCTACTGGAAACCAAAAGAAAAGCACCTTCTTTGCAGCAGACTAAAAAGAGACCTTTATACAATAAATCTTTGTGGAAAAACAACAGAATACACTTCCATTAATGCCCAGGCACAGAAATAGTCCATTAAACACCATGAACAACCAAGGTGACAAGGCATCTCAGAAAGAAACAGAAAAATCTCCAGAAAATAAGCTTGCAGACATAGGCATAGAAATGTGCTCCTTAAAAACAGAGAATTCAGGAAAGTAATTCTGAAAAAAAAATCAGTGAGTTTTGAAATAAGTCATATCAATAATTTTAGGAATTGAAAAAATAACTTGATGAGCAGAGCGACGAGATTGAAACTCTCAAAAGGACCGAATAGATCATCTGGTGATAAAAAAACACACTGCAAGAGTTGAAAAATAAAAATTGCGAGCTTGGGAAATAGAGTCGACCAAATGGAGGAAAGGATCAGTGATATCAAAGACAGAAATCTAGAAATAAATTAGAAGGAAGAAGAGAAAAACCGAAGAATGAAAAATAATGAAAGAGAAATTCAAGAACTAGTTGATACCATCAGGAGAGGAAACAAGAATAATGGGCATTGCTGAAGGTAAGGAAAAGGAGCAGAGACTAGAAAGCATTTTCAGACAAATAGTGGACAAGAATTTCCCAAATCTAAGAAATGAGCTGGAGCTTGGACTTCAAAAAGTCAACAGACAACCCAATTATCTCAACCGAAAAAGGCTTTCACCAAGACACGTTGTACTAAAGTTATCAAAAATCAATGACAAAGACAGAATTCTCAGGACAGCCAAGAAAAACAAGACGGTAACTTACTTAAAAAGGAAAACCCATTAGATTATCCTCGGACTTCTCAGCACAAACTTTACAAGCCAGAAAGGAAAGAAATCAAATATTTAAACTGTTAAGAAAAAGGAACTACTAGCCTAGAATAATATATCTAGCTAAGTTCTCCTTTACATATGAAAGAGAAATTAAGACCTTTCCAGACATACAAAAATTGAGGAAATTCTCCACTACGAGGCCTGCACTACAGGAAATACTAAAAGAGATCGGCTCACCTAAAACAAAATGACCAAACAAAGTACATAATTAAGAGTAAAGTGACTATCAGGCAAATAGAAGCAGAGGAGTGCAACCCTTACTAAGAGGAGGACATTATAAGCTTAAATAATAAGAAGAGAATGACTATAGCAAGATAGTAATGAACGTACAACATACATAGGGACAAACTGAGATAACAATGACTGAAAAGGGGAGGATTCAAAGATCCAAATTCACAAAGGGGAATGGAGATAAGGCACACGCAGAAGAAAATGGATGACTGTGCATGTGTGTGTGTGTGTGTGTGTGTATATATATATATATATATATATATATATATATATATATATATATATATACTATCCTTTACATTTTCATAATGGTAACCACACACCAAAGATTTAGAACTGAAGTATATAACATAAAACAAGAAGAACCAGAGGCGAAACCTACAAAAGCCAAACAAAATAAAGAAAACAGAGACGCAAGAACAAGGAAGCAATGGAAACATCGAACTACCAGAAAGCAAAAGGTAAAATGGCTATAAGAAGACCTCATATTTCAATAATCACCCTAAATGTAAATGGACCGAACTCACCAATAAAAAGGCATGGAGCTGCAGAATGGATCAAAAAACAAAACCCAACTATATGCTGCCTCCATGAGACACAACTCAGCTCCAAAGACAAATATAGATTCAAAGTGAAATGGTGGAAAATGATATTTCAAGCAAATGGCATTCTGAGAAAAGCGAGAGTAGCGGTACTAATATCGCTATTCAAACTAAAAAAGGTAAAGAAAGATACCGAGGGACACTTCATAATGATAAAGAGAATCATGCACCAAGAAGACTTAACACTTATTAATATCTATGCTCCCAATCATGGAGCCTCGAATTATATAAAGCAATTACTAACAGAACTAAAGGGAGAAAAAGATCGAACAAAACACAGTCATAGTAGGGGACCTAAATACCCCACTGTCTGATATGGACAGATCATCCAAACAGAAAATCAATATGGAAATAACATCCTTAAATGACTCATTAGACCAACTGGACATAATTGACATATACAGAGCCTTCCATTCCAAAACAGCTGCTTATACATTCTTCTTTAGTGCACGTGGAACATTCTCAAGAATTGACCACATACTGAGACACACAGATATACTCAACAAATATGAGGGCGTAAATCATACCAACCATATTCTCTGATCACAATGCTTTGAAACTACAGATCAATTTCAAAAAGAAATCAGGAAGAACCACAGTATATGGAGATAAAACAACATGCTACTGAAGAATAACTGGATCAGGGAAGAAATAAAAAGAGAAATCAAGAGATACATAGAAATGAATGATAATGATAGTACAACACATCAAAACTTTTGAGATACGGCAAAAGCGGTCATAAGAGGAAAGTTTATATCATTACAGGCCTATCTCCTAAAACAAGAATGAGCCCAAACAAACAACCTAACGCTTCACCTTTAAAAACTAGAAAGGAAGAATAAATGAAGCCTGAAATCAGCAGAAGGAAAGAAATCATCAAAATTAGAGCAGAAATAAATAACATTGAAAACAAAAACAATGAAAAAATAAATACAACAAGGAGCTGGTTCTTTGAGAAGGTTAATAAAATTGACAAACCCCTGGCTAGACTCATGAAAGAAAAAAGAGAAAGGACACAA
>NW_011889023.1:2140486-2174718 GCF_000151845.1 Pteropus vampyrus | reverse complement strand
AAATAAATACAACAAGGAGCTGGTTCTTTGAGAAGGTTAATAAAATTGACAAACCCCTGGCTAGACTCATGAAAGAAAAAAGAGAAAGGACACAATAAACAAAATCAGAGATGAAAGAGGGGAAATTATGACTGACATAGCAGAAATACAAAGGATCATGCAAAAGTACTATGAAAAAGTATATAATAACAAATTTAATGACCTAGAAGAAATGGACCAGTACTTAAGAAAATACAGCCTTCCTAGACTGAATCAAGAAGATCTGGAAAATCTAAATAGACTGATCAGCAGTATGGAAATTGAAACAATCATCAAAAACCTACCAAAAAGGTCAAAGTCCAGGACCAGATGGCTTCACCAGTGAATTCTACCAAACATTTAAAGAAATTTAATACCTATTCTCAAACTCTTCCAAAAAATTGAAGAGGAGGCAACACTTCTCAACTCATTTTATGAGGGCAATAATACTCTGATACCAAAATCTGGTAAAGATAACACCAAAAAAGAAAACTACAGACCAATATCGCTCATGAACACAGATGCAAAAATCCTAAATAAGATACTAGTGAACCGAACGCAGCAACATATTCAAAAGATTATACACCACGATCAAGTGGGCTTCATCCCAGGAGCACAGAGATGGTTCAACCTATGCAAGTCAATTAATGTGATACACCACATAAACAAATTAAAAAATAAGAATCATCTGATCATATTCATAGATGCAGAAAAAGCCTTCGACAAGATACAGCATCCATTTATGATCAAAACTCAACAAAATCACTATAAAAGGAAAGTACCTTGACATAATAAAGGCCATATATGACAAACCCTCAGCCAACATTATACTTAATGGTGAAAATCTAAAAATCTTCCCTCTAAAATCAGGAACAAGGCAAGGCTGTTCACTATCTCCACTGTTATTCAACATAACATTAGAGGTCCTAGCAAGTGCAATCAGGCAAGAGAAAGACATAAAGGGCATCCAAATAGGAAACAAAGAAGTCAAACTGTCACTATTTGCTGATGATATGATTCTCTATATAGAAAACCCTAAACACTCCACAAGAACACTACTAGAAACAATAAGCAAATAAGTAAAGTTTCTGGATAAAAAATCAATGTTCAAAAATCCATAGTGTTTCTATAATTTAATAATGAAATATCAGAAAAAGAAGTAGAAAAAATAATTATTTTTGCAATTGCACCAAAAAGAATAAAATACCTAGTAATAAATTTAGCGAAACATGTGAAGGACCTATAATGAAAAGTACAAGGCCCTTTTAAAAGAAATCGAAGAAGATACAAAGAAATGGAAATATATTTCGTGTTCTTGGATTGGAAGAATCAGCACTGTTAAAATGACCTTACTATCTAAAGCGTTATACAGATTTAATGCAATCCCCATCAAAATCCCATCGACATTTTTTAAAGAAATAGAACAAAAAATCATCAGATTTGTATGGAAGCACAAAAGACCCTGAATTGCCAAAGCCATCCTGAGAAAAAAAGAACGAAGCTGGAGGCATCACTCTGCTCGACTTCAAATTATACTACAAAGTGAAAGTAATCAAAACGGCATGGTATTGGCAGAAAAACAGACACACAGACCAGTGGAACAGAATCGAGAGTCCAGAAGAAAACTCATATTTACATAAGCAAGTAATTTTCAACTAAAACGCCAAAAACATACAATGGGTAAAGGAAAGCCTCATTAATAAATGTGGCTGAGAAAACTGGAAGGCCATCTGTAAAAGAATGAAACTAGACTTTTGTCTATCAACACACCCAAATTAATTCAAAATGGATTAAGGATTTGAATATAAGACCTGAAACAATAAAATGCATAGAAGAAAACATAGGAACTAAACTCAAGGACTTTGAACTCAAAAAGGATTTTATGAATTTGACCTCAAAAGCAAGGGAAATAAAATCAAAAATAAATTAATGGGACTACATTAAACTAAAAAGCTTCTGCTGAGCAAAAGAAATTATCAACAAGGTAAAGAGAGAACCATCCAACTGGGAAAATATATTTGCAAGCAACATCTCCGATAAGGACCTAATATCCAAAATATACAAAGAACTCATACAATTCAATTACAACAACAACAAAAAATGATCCAGTCAAAAAATGGGCAGAGGACCTGAACACACACTTTGCCCTAGAGGACATACAAATAGCCAACAAATATATGAAAAGATGCTCAACATCGCTAGCTATTAAAGAAATACAAATCAAAACCACAATGAGATATCATCTCACACCTGTTAGAATAGCTATAATAAATAGGACAAGTAGTAACAAATGTTGGAGAGGATGTGGAGAAAAAGGAACCCTCATACACTACTGGTGGGACTGCAAATTGGTACAGCCACTAAGGAAAACAGTAAACAGCATGGTGGTTCCTCAAAAAACTAAGAATTGATCTACCATATGATCCAGCAATCCCTCTACTGAATATTTACCCCAAAGACTTGAAAACCCATATCCAAACAGATATTTGCAGACCGGCGTTCATAGCAGCACTATTCACAGTGGCCAGGACATGGAAGCAACCAAAGTGTACTACGATAGATGATTGGTGAAAGAAACTGTGGTACATATATACAATGGAATATTACTCAGCCATAAGAAGAGATGAAATACTGCCATTTGCGACAATATGGATGGACCTCAAGATAATCATGCTAAGCGAAATAAGCCAGACAGAAAAAGTTGAAAATCATGTGATATCACTTATATGTGGGATGTAAACCTAAAAGCACCAAATGAACAGGACAAACAAACAGAGACTCATGGACATGGACAATGGACTTGTGGTTACCAGAGGGTAGGGGATATGGGAGGAGGGGGGAGATAGGGTAGAGTAAAGGGGATAAAATATAAGGGAGTAGGGGGAGGGTGAAGTGGATAAAGGGGATCAAATATATGGTAGCTGAAGGAAACTAGACTTTGGGTAGTAAACACACATTAGAATATATAGATGTCAAATTATAATGTACATCTGAAAATTATATAATTGTATTAACCAATGTTTCTCCAATAAACAGTTAAAAAATAATAATAATAAAATAAAGAAGTATAGCTCTTTTTCCCATGGTATGCAGACCAGTCTGCAGCATCATTTGTGGTCCAGTATTGGAAGTAGTCACTACACAAATCAATATATAATAAAATATTATATTCAATTTAAAAGCTATTTTCTATCAAAAATCAGGAAAGGATTTCTGAATTTTGAATGGTGAAGAGTCTTCCAGTGATTTTTTTTCTTTCCACTAGAAGCCTGGAAATATTGTCCACTTCCTTCCTTCTTTCTTTTCTTACTTTCTTCTGTCTTTCCTTGAACGAACATGTATCAAACACTTACCACATGCCATACATTTTGCCGGATATGCAGTGATGACCAGGACACAGTGGAGAAACTATAAGTAACATTGATCACTCATAACTTTCCTCTGGAAAGCTTTTCTCCACTTTGCCAAAAGCTACATGAACATACTTGTATCCCAACATTCTAGTAATTTCTACTCTGTCTCTACTGCCACCATTCCAGTCTACACTCTATCACCTCTTATCTCAATTATTTCAGTAGCCACCTTAGTAATTCTCTCTGACCCTATCTAATTCATTTTCCACAGTAGAGGCACAGCAATCTCGCACAGGACCATGTAGCTTCCTTGTATAAAATTCTTCACAGAAGTCTACACCTCTAAAATGGCTTCCAAGGTCCTGCACAATTCATTCCATACCTATTTGTGCTGCTTCATCTACTACTCTTTTTCTCTTTACTCTGTGATCCAGCCGTAATGTTCTTCTTTCATTTCTCAAACTTATCCTATTCTTTTCTGCCTTGTGACTTCAAACATGTCACTTTCTGGCTCTTTTCCCCTCTCTCTCTCTAATTAACTGTCTGTCACCTTTCAGATTTCAGCTCAGAAGTTACTTTCTCAGAGAATTATTTTCTGACCACTTGCCCCACCTTCAGACTAGATTTAATTAATTTCATGGTACTGTATGCTTTTCCTTCTTTTATCACATTTAATGATTATACACTTTATCTGTTTGATTATGTGATTAATGTCTGTGTGCCCTACTAAACTGTAAGCTCAATGGCTACATAATGGTTCAAGGAAAATGTCTGCTTTGATCCTAAGTGTGTGTGTGTGTGTGTGTGTGTGTGTGTGTGTGTGAGAGAGAGAGAGAGAGAGAGAGAGAGATGTATCTAACACATAGTAGATGCTCAATAAATAGTTGATATATGAATAAACAGTTAACACACTGGTTGCATAAATGGACAAATAAAATAGTTTACAATCTAGTGGAGAATAGAAATAAGTACATAGATAATCAGAATACAGTTTAATAAGTGCTATAAGAGGAAAAGTACTGTGTGCTATGGGTAAATGGTAAAAAATGATGGGTTCCTGATTCCAGTTTTGAGGAGCTACTACAGTAGAGATGAGAAAGAGTTATATAATCAAGAGTTATAAAAGGCATTTTTACAGAAATGAAGCAGTATCACATTTCTAGTCCTTGCAGGGATGTGAATAGTAGTAAATAAGAATAGGAATATAAGTTGTGGAAATTAAGCTGAAAAAAGCTACATTCTGAACTATAAACAACTTCAAACAGAGAAACAGAGACTAAGAATTCTTCCAATTAGTTCATCTGTCTTTATTCAAGTGACTACATTGAGGCTGATCAACATAAAATATGAAATTATAGAGCAAGTCAACCAATGATGACAAATAATGACAGAATAAGGGAATCAGGGTCAAAACTGGGGTATTTTTTTAATTGTTTGTAGCTAAAAAAAGAATGCTAGGAAACTCAAAGATTGCATTTTAGTAACAGCTGAACACTGTTTCTGGGCATTTCATAGATGTATGCATAGAAATGCTTTATACATACAATGTAATTAATTGAATATTAATTAATTGAATATTAATTAATTGAATGTTAATTCAATTAATTATATTGTATGTATAAAGCATTTCTATCCATTCTACATTATGGGTTCAGTTGTTCTCCAGTAATCTTTTTTTGTTGTTGTTATGAAATCTCAATTTAAAAAATTCAGTTAATGTTAAACATATATTTAACACCAACAAATTCAAACTACATATTCAGTTGAGCTCCTGATAGCCCAGGCGAGCAGCTCACCTGTTAGATGGTCACACTCGATCAAGATCTGTTTGATCAAAATCTGTTCATAATAGAAGGTGGTCCACAGGGTATTCAGAAGTAAATATACATTCAAATAGCTTCGGTGTGGATCTGCCATGTATCTTCCAGGGCTGGAGGACGGGGTCCCACGAGAGTCTGTTTTTGATGATGGAGCGCAGCAGCACTAGGGCAGAATGTAAATGCTAAGTCACAGAATCCATTTTTCACTCACTGTGATCAACCAGATTTTGCTGTAGGGTAGCAAATGGCTACAGGGTCCAGTGGGAGAAGCCAAACAGCTGTCACTTCCCTGAAAAAGAATGGAAGTCAGAAAAAAATCATTCAGCAATGTCATTCTGCTATGGGCATGTTAGAAGCTGCCCCAGAGACCTTATTTTCCTCTTCATCCTCAGCAAAGGAAATTAGATATCATTGTTGATCATAGAACTTCCTTGATTTCACCATTTTCCACTCATTCTCAAAGATGCTTTGTGTCTTTCTTAAAGTTCTAAAATATGTTCATCTATATCTAGAAATAGTGTTTCTTTCTTGTACAAATAATTTCTCCTGCTCTTTGGAAAACTTCACTAATCTTTTCTGAATTAACATGTGTAGGGAAATTTAATATTTTAGGACACAAATCAAATTAGATATCAAATTAAGTCTTAGTGAAATTATCTTAATACTTGTAAGAAATATGTGTCTTTAGTTAATAGCATAATGAGAATAAATGATAAAAAAAGTTGTTTTTTTATATGTGGTATGTAATTGGAGAATGCCATATGTAAGTACAGATGATGAACAGAAATAGACTTGTATTCAGAATAATTTGCTCGAATCCACCAAGTTATGTGTCCTTAAATAAATCACTTAATTACTCTGTATAGATGTTTTATATGTAAAACAGAAAGCGTAGCCAGGGTCTTAAATACCTTAACAGATTGATATGTTTAAAATAATGTGAGTATAAGTTTGAAAACTTTACAACACTAAACATGCTAGATATTATTATTATGGTGCTATTATCATCATCATAAATACTAGAAAAATAATTAAGATTCTCTTTAGGTACATCTTTAGACTTTATACATTCGTTTTCTTTTTCTTGGTTTGGAGTACTGAGAATTTTTTTCTAAAATGAGCTTTGCAGTACATCAAATCTCAGGAAATATAGATGACTAGCGTGTTGTTTTTGTTTTATTTTATGTTGAAATAAAGTTCTGAGACTTCATACATTTGTGAGTGATTTAGACTGCTCAGTGGGTAACCATGACTTATGCAAGATGGAGCTGCATTTGTACCAGGTGGTCTCAGTTTTTTTCTTGCGTGAAATATTTTCCCAGTGTGAGTTTTCAGCACTGTACGCATCTCGCGGACCATCACCACTCATCCCTGGGTGAGCCTTGATCTTTGCGTAGGTACACCAACGCCCTCTGCTGGACAGACTACAGCAGGTGGACTCCGAGCCCCTTCTCAAGTTTGTGTTTCCTGCAATCTATTCTCTGTCGTCAGACTTAGGTAGTCACTTACAATCTCATTAGAGGTTTGGTGAAATCAGTAATCACAGAAGTTTGAATATGTCAGAAAGATGTTTTGATTAACACGATAAACAAGCATCTGACTTTTTAACTGGGGAGTTAAGTTTCAACAATATTCATTACAAACTCATTCACATTCGCATTTTGAAACATCCATGCCTTTCAATTGATTCATCACACTTTTGCTGGGATATCCTCAAGTCAGAGAACTATTTTATCTCACATAAATTAAAAGAGTTGATCCCTAACAGTTTAGGATGATCTTCCAGTGAGATGCAGCTTCTCTTTCTGATTTAATTAGATGATGCCTATAAGCTATAGCCTCAGTTATTCTGATATCAAATATTTATTGAAAAATCTACTATATACCTGAAACCTTTTAAGTACTAAGGATACAGCAATCGATAACATATTTTATGAAGTTATATACCAGTGACCTTGTATCTATTTCTGACCTGCTGAAATAGAAGCTCTAATAGGAATACAACTCAGGTGACCAAATGTACTGGTTTGCCAGGACTGAAGGGTTTCAGGGGACACAGGACTTTCAGGGCTTAAACAAGTCCCAGGAAAATGGGACTGAGTTGGTTACTCTAAACACAAGATTTCGCACCATAGAAAATTGTAGCTTGCAATAGCATGTATTGAAAAATAATCTTTCAATAACATTAGGTTCATCACTAATATTATTATTCTGAACAGTTTCTTCTCATTAAAAACTTGTTGAAACTTATTTACGTACTACTTATGGATCAACTTAGTGAATTGCCATTTACAAAGTGTTTTCTTATATAAAAAAGATGCTGAGAAAACCTAAAATCACAAATACAAATTTATACTGTGAAGCCAAAGAAAATATACACTGGAAAAATCAAGTTCAACCTTGTAAGATGCAGAAAGAGCTTACATTATGTAGGATGAAAGACCTTAAAACAAAAAGAGAAATTTAAATCTGAAAATGGTATTTATCAATGAAATCTATGAGAAAGACAAACAATATCCATCAGATGATTAAAAAAACCATAAAAGCTTAAAACTGAAAGGATGTAAAACTCATCCAGCTCTTTCTATCCAAACAAAGTTTCTCCTGGATCTTGATGACATCTTATTTCCTGATATTAAACTCTAAAAACTTAGTCTGTATGTCTCACTTATAAAAGTTACTTGTATTTTATTTAAATATGATCTTCTTAGTTCTCATCATTTTGCTTTAGGATTAAGAAAACCCTTCACATATTCATATACCGTAAGGAGTGAAAATAAGATTCAATATTATTTCCTACTTGATATCTGCTAAAATTGAGAGGGTCTCTAATGGCCTAACTACAAGTTCCCCTCTCCTCTCTGTTCCTGTGGATAAGATTCCTTAGTCAAACAACCCTTTTTATTAAGAGGATAAAGCACAGTTCCTGCTTAACCTTCAGCAGCAAATTTCAGTTCTCTGCTAGCCTGTGGATTATTCAAATAAACTTATGTGGATATCAGAGTACCTCACTCTCTTGATACTACAAAGTCTGCCTCCCACAGCTCCTGGTTGTTCACTCTGCACCCAAGTGCAACATCCACGTGGTATGTGGTGTCCTCCTTCCCCAGGTCATCAGTATACGTGACTAGTAAACTGCTACTTATCTCATCTGTCTGGTGTTGGGTGTTGTGCATTTGACCATCCCCCATGACTCTAGTGTGGGAATCCCTCATCATCAATGGGGTGAAGAGGAGGCAATTAAAACAATCCACTCTTATGAGTTTTTATACAATGCTACAAAATTCTTCTGTCTTCTCTTTTCCAGTGATTCCCATCTATATCCCACAAAAATTACTGTTTGCATGAAGCTAGCAAATCACTCAAGTATAACAACATTGGAATAGATGTGCTTTTTGATTGTGTGCAAATGAGGATCTCATAATCACAGTGGAAGAATAAATGAACTCAAAGCTTTTAAGGAACTAGTTGCTTCATGAGAACACAAAGGAGCGATGACTAAAGAGAGAGTACTCAGAAATTATTACATCCGAAGAAGAGTTGAAAGAAAAATATGCAATTGTTTAGCAGTGATTCTATGAAGAAGAATATTCAATTCTAAATTTTTACAATAAATTAGATTCATGTAAATTCAAAAATCCACAGATAATTTTCAACTCAATTTTATTAATGGTTTATTTCTTCTTTCAAACCTAACCTTACATTACCAGACATTAAAGGGGAAAAACTACCAACTGAATCTTTATATCCTTACTTTGCATCTGTTCCTTCCAAAATGTGATAAGCAAATGCACTGGATATAGATGAATATGTAGGATGATTCATATGGAAAAGATTTAAGAAACTCCCTAGTCCAACCATCCCCCTCTCATTGAATTAATAGAAGTGAAATGAGATTCAATAAACTGTCTGTGGTGAGTGTCAGGTGTCAGCGGCAGACTTACAAACTCAGCCCAGTTCTCTTTCAGTCTCATACCTCCCACCAAATTAATTGAAAATTGACTCAATAGCTTGGCCAGATTCCTAATGTGGTAGTTTAGCATAGTCATTGACTGACAACGTAATGCATTGAGAAAGCTCGTTACCCTGGGTCAGACAACATTTCTCAGAGAATCTGAAGAACCGATACATATTATAACTGTTAAGAATATTCCACAATTTGTGAATTATGCTATTTTGTATCTTTTAAATTTAATGAAATGTGAAATGACCTACAGTTAAATATCAAGGAGACATAGCTACACAGAATGTTACACTTTCATAAGAGCATCTCAGAGGAGGATTTTACCTGTGTTACCTGCATGCACAAGTTAGTGCAAACTCTAAAGAATGAAGTCAACCAATAGAAGAATGAGCTGCAAGACAAAATTTAACTAAAAAGGAAGCTTTAGGAAACAGCCCTCAGCAGCAAAAAGCTGTTCTACAAGAATGATCCAAAGCTGAGAAGGAAATTCTCTCAATTATAGAGACAGAAGAGGAAGGAGATGTAGTTTTTTGTGTATCTTATTGCCACTGCAAGAAAATGTTGAAAAATGAAGTTAAAAGTCCAGTTTTTTTCTGTCATGTAGATATTTTCTTTTTCTAAAATCCATGTTATTAATAAGAATCTATTTGGAGGATTTCTGGGGGAAAAAAACACAACATATAAGTGTAGGAGAATTACTAAAATGTCTAAAATAAAGTAGTTAATAATTCTTCTGATAGAAATAAGTCTACATGAAGGATTGGCAATGCTAAGAAGGTTTTGTTGGGATTCTAGTTAAGAAAATGAAAGTTATTTTATATACCTTCAACTCAGATGAAATCTCACCTTGAAAAAGTAAGAACAGTGAAGGAAATGTTTGAGCAGGCAGGACTCAACAAGTGGGAGACTTTCTCAGCCAAATTTTAATGGCAGCCAAAAAGACTAGGCGATTTCCAAAAACTAACTCATGAATTAATAGTGATTTATTACTCAGGGACCTGACATTAATTAAAGTAAATTTAGCAGTATCCTTATCACTTCAAGTTGATATTATTGCAGTTGGCCGGAAAGAGAATACAAATTACTCTGGCAAGGGCCACTAGTCAATCACGTTCCTCAAAATGCTTTTCTACCCCAATAGTGAGGTTTCTGGAACTCGAAACCCCCCTCCCCCGATTAAATTATGTTGGAAAGACCTTAACTTAACTGTCCTCTTAATCTTGGCCACCTATACTTCTCCCAGATGTGCATTTAGCTTTTTAAAACATTCCACAAGAAAATGCATGATGAAAAGAGAAATGACCAGAAAAAGGATTTGAGGGTAGAAGTGTATTTTGATTTTGTAGCTCAACTGAAAAGAATACCAAAGATTTGATTTAATACTTACCAAGTAGTAATTATAGATACAAATTTTTAATCGTTACTATCTAAATTAATGTATTAGAGGAATATGATAATCTGATAAATACAATGCAATTTTTTATATATTTTATTGGCATTTGTGACAAACAAAC
The DNA here is from genome assembly GCF_000151845.1 of Pteropus vampyrus. Taxonomy (NCBI): domain Eukaryota; kingdom Metazoa; phylum Chordata; class Mammalia; order Chiroptera; family Pteropodidae; genus Pteropus; species Pteropus vampyrus. Next base: position 2,164,049 of record NW_011889023.1, on the reverse strand, counting down.
ATCAATCCTAATTCACAACTCTTGGGTGTCTAAAGAATCCACAGGGAAAAACTAACAATAGGAGAAAATATTAAGCTCCTTTTCCACATTTTCTAATTATCAACAATATTGACCTTCAACTTCTGCCTTCAAAATAAGATGCCTTCATCTTAAGAGCTTAATCCATCTTTGAGGTTTTACAATTATACTCTAAATATTTTGGTGCTAAATAGAAAACTGAGAACTCGATTGCAACTTTTTTTTCAAATTTTCAAAATTAATAATTCAGATAATATCATATTCAATTGCTAGTCACATCAGATGCCATCACTAAAGAAGTGACTCAGTCTCGGCTTAGGAAAACCGCTGCCATGCCCCTTTCTAGTAGCCGTCAATTATATTTTCACAGTTTCTAGGACTGTGTCAATGAATGGTAACACATTTTAGGCTCTTGCTCTGTAGTCCTACTATGGATTAATTCACTGTATTAGTTCTTACAATAATCTTGTGAGGTAGGTGCTACTATTATCCCGAAGTTTACAAATAACCACATCAAAACATAAAAAGCTTAAGTAATTTATAAATAATCACACTACCACTGCAAGGGAGTAACACTGAAATTTCAATATTAATTTTCGATTGCTATGTAAGAAATTACCTTATAATATGGTGGCTTTCAACATTTATCTCAGTTTCTGTGAGGCACACTTCTTTGTAGCTTAGCTGGGTCCTTTGGCTCTAAGTTTCTCATAAGGAGGAAATTGCAGTTACCTCAGGGTTTAGCTGAGAGTGAATCCACTTTCAAGCTCATGTGGTTGTCGGCAGGATTCTGTCCCTCACTGACAAATGGTCTGCAGACCTCAGTTCCTTTCAGGCTGTTGCCTAGAGGCTGCTCTTGAAGGCCTCTCCACAGGCAGGTGGCTTCCAGAATGAACAAACAAGGGAGCCTTGGAAAGAATGTGAGCAAAATGAAAGTAGTTGTTTTTTACAACCTAATCTTGGAAGTGACATCCTTTAGAAGCAAGTCCTTAGGTCCAGCACACACTCAGCAGGAGATAATTGAACAGATGTGGATACCAGGAAGCAAAGATCATTGGAAATCATCTTAAGAACTATCTATCAAATCAGGCAAGCTTTTGAAAAAACGATTTTTAAAAACTTATCTTAAGCTTTACAATGATATAATTAACAAATCCGTGCTGACAGTACTTTTCTCCTACCTTAATCCTTCTAATGAGTTTGTAAAACCACCGTTATCAATCATGCATATATAGCATTCCTACAATTTTATAAATTTTTGAACAGCTATTAAAAAATAACTCTGAATTGTAACTCTAAAGTGTGACCAATACTAAACAATTCAAAAGCAAATTTAACTTATTACTATATCTTGTCACTCTGATTTGAAAAGCATTTATACTCATAGATCATCTATAAAAAGAGAGAAATGCTAAATATGCTTTATATCAGGCATCCCCAACCCCTGGGCAGTGGGCTGGTACTGGTCTGTGACCTGTTAGGAACTGGGATGCACAGCAGGAGGTGAGTGGTGGAGGAGTGAAGCTTCATCTGTATCTGCAGCCACTCCCAGCACTAGCACCACCACCTCAGCTCCACCTCAGACCATCAGGCGTTAGATTCTCATAGGAGCACTGGTCCCTGGTGCCAAAATGGTTAGGGACCACTGCTTTATGTGATATTATATCTAAACCATATCAAAAGGCAACATTTTAGATGCAAGAAATTTTGATAAACTTGACATAGGAAAGACTGAATAAATATAGTGAGCATTGGTATCTTAGCTTCAGCCTTTGCTTTTTAGACAGACTGATGAACACAAATTTAAACACAGGTGAGTCTTGTCCTGCCCCATGGATCAGTGAAGGGATTTCCTCTATATTTAAATATATGCATATAAATATACACACACACATAATCAATTTTCTCTAGGTGGCAATCAACACCTTTGTGAAAAGTTTGACATAATTAATCCATCCTAACCTCAATTTCAATTACGTATTTAAGGGGAAATAGTGGTAGCAGTTACTGAACTACTACTAGAATTACTGTCAAAATTTTTTTAAATGTGATCATATTTATTTAACCACCAACCGATTTTATTTAAATCAAGACTGTTCAACAAGAATATTCTATCAGTCATTGATGACCTGAATTCTGGTTTATCAGATCAATTATAATATAGCACCTGTTTAAAAAAAGTTATGAGACATTTCTACCTTGTAATAAATAAGGTAGTGGCTAGTACTTGTGAGGAGCATTTTTGAAATTAGCTGTCAAGTCTGCCCTTTCTCCTTTCTTATTAATGCCAGCTCAAAGAGTCTAGAGTCTCCATGACCACCCTCACTTCTAACACCAGCTACAAGTTTGGGGATCTCCAAGACCACCCTCAGGTTTGATAATTTGCTAGAAAAACTTCCAGAACTCAGGAAAGCCATTATACTCACTATTTTTATTACAGGAAGAGGATACAGATTAAAAGTAACAGAGGGAAGTATCATAGAAGGCAGGGATTGGAGTCCCCAAGGTGCGGAGCTTCTGGTTTTCTCTTCTAGGTGGAGTGGTGTGGACAGTGCCTCTTTCTCTTAGCAATGATGTTTGACGATATGCATGGAGTATGGCCAACTATGGAAACTCATCAAAGCCTTAGTGTCCTGAGTTTTACTGGGGCTCGGTTACATAGACATAATTGACCTTCCACATGGCTGACCTTAGTCTCCAGCTTCTCCAAGTGTCAAAGTGACACCATGTTTCCTGAGGCCCTTCGCCATAAATTATATTGTTAGCATAGATTGTCTACATGTCCCAAGGCTTTCAGGTAAGCAAAGACACTCGTATGAGGCAGACATTCCAAGGACTTGGAGATTACTTCCCAGAAGTGAGAGCAAAGGTCAAACCTCTCTTTGGGTGAAGTTACATTTTTTACTGCACACCAGCCAAGATCATTTTTGTTCCAAAGATGTATTTCTTGGCATTCTCAAAATACTCCATCAGTGTCTCCTATTCCCAGGTAATGCCTTTGCTCTTGTCGGCATTTGTGTAAGAGAATCCGGAGCCTAACCTGTCTTCTGTTTCAACAGACCACAAAGACTTCACTCGGTTTTGTGCTTGCCTCTCTTTTGGTGTAGCACCGGGCACGCCTCTAAACAGAAACTTCCTAGCCCTTCTCAATGTCACCCATTTTTAATTCACTCTCTTGTTGCATGCGATATCAGGTTGCCACTTGGAAGCTAAACATGCCGTTCTCTCCTGGACATATGCTCAGTCACTATATTATTGCCTTAGCTTGACTTGTCCCAAAAGTAACACTGGAGCTAAAAGCTTGTGTGTGGGAGTTCATTTGGGAAGATGATTCCAGAAAACAAGAGTGAAGCTGCAGAAAATGTGGGATGGATAAGGGGTGAATGGGTGGGTGGGGAATCCAATATGATTTTGAGACTGTGAGAATGCTACATTATTCCACTGAGACCTCCAGAGAAGTCCACAGAATGCCTTTCAGAATTGTTCCCCTGAGGATAGAGAGGAAACATTAATCCATTGACTTATATCCCCCATTAGTCAAGCATTACCCTACTGAAATTCACTCCAGTCACAGTCTTTGACATTCAGGCAACCTGGGGCAAAAGTCAAAGACATTGTCATTAGGCAGTTGGAACACACACTGGAACTCTCTACTCCAGAAGTGGCTGGAGCCAGAAAATGAATTTCAGCCATGTCTGCTGTAACTCTGTTACCTATACCAGTGGTTCACAAATGTTGAAGATTATTCAAATCACCTGGAAATCTAATAAAGAATACAGAGGCCCAATTCATAGAAGAGAGATAAGGCGTAGTTCTTTGTATTCTTACTAAGTTTCCTGGATGATTCTGATACTTATAGCAACATTTGAATACCACTTATGGTACTCGATTTGGACCCTATACAGAGAAGGCAGCCTTACCAGGAATTGACCTGAAGTTAATCTACTACTATTAACCTGACCTGGAAGGTCCCGATTATGCTCTGGGCTCCCCCATGTCCCTGATCTCCGGTTGTATTGGTTCAGTTCGTGTAATTGTTGCTCCTGCCTGTTCAGCTAACTAGCTGTTGGCAACTCTTTCTCTCAAGGGAAAGGAAAATTACATGTAATGAACATCTGCTACAAACTAGTCAATTTGCTAGACATTTTAGAGACATGACTTTCTCTCATCCTTATGAGAACCCTGAGAAGTAGATGGTATTATGCCTATTTTCAGATGAAAAAATTAAAGCTCAAAGAGATGTGAAATTGTATATCTACTATCAACTAGAGTAGAAAACAAGTCTATTCAACTACAAAGGCCTGTCTGATCTATCACACTCTTGTCATTAAGGAAGGATAGTAGCAACAGTGTGCATTAGCTACACCCAGAACACATCTACATTCTTCTAAATTTTGAAGAGGAAGACACTAACCCAGGTAGGAAAACATTTTATGTCATTGAGGTCAGACCAATCATCCTCTGTGAAAAGCAGTCCCTGCTTACATTTTGGCTCAATGGGTTTATTTAATTAAATTTATTGAGCACATTCTATACATTAGGCACAGTGTTAGGGCATTGCCATATCCTTCCTGATTTCACAGAACAACATATGTATCTTCCTACTACAAATAGTTGGAGGAGATTTATTAATCAGAAACAAGTCTTTGCAAAACATAAAGGTGATAAAGTATAACTACATTTATTCAAATTTCTTTCTGGTTTATCAGATCTGTTTGAATTTCTTTTATTTTTGAAGTTTGAAAATTAAGACTGAACTTCACTTATTTATTATTCACATGCTTTGAAATAACTTTTAATTATATATTTAAATGTATTTTAAAGTGTTTAAGAAGGAATAAAATATATCTCAGTATTTAATGGCTGTTCAGGCCATATCTTCTAATATTTATTTTCATTCAGTATATCCTAATTGGTTCTCTCTCATTTCCATTAGCTCTTATTAGCAAAGGACAGTCTTATGAGCATACTATAGCACATCTATATTTTGAGTTTCCTATATCAAAAACAGCAATTCCATTCACTCTAGCACTTACATGTTCATGTGAAGTTATTAATCTTTTTCAGAGCTACTCTAGACATTCTTCAAAGCAAATCAAATGTATTTGGTATATTACTTTGTATTCCTTGAACAGACAACACATAGTTTTTGACAGCTTACTTTCAACAGCTAAGCATGAAGTCATTGTAAAACAGTCCAAAGGCATTTAGTCTGGTGTTAATGATCTGTTTGGACTCTTCCTTGTCTACAGTGTTTGATGTTTCTGTTTCAACTTCTGCTGCTGAAGATAACATTTGATAGCTAGATTCATCGCATAAAAAATTTAATTTAATTACAGAAGGGCCTGATTTGCTAGATTAAAAGGCCAAGTATTATAAAATTCATTTTGGGGCAGAGATTTGAAAGGGCTACACAGAGCAAAGTTCAGTCAGTCAGAAGAGAGCAAGATACTCTAGTATGAGACAAAGTTAAAAACCAGTGGCTAGTCTCACTGGAGTAGGAGAGAGACATTCAAATCTATACAGAGGGTTGAACATAATGCTTAAAATCCTTAATTGTCAGTACAGTTTTTAGCTTTTTGAGAATTTTGCATCAGAGAGATTTGCAAAAGAAGAAAATAAATGGCAGATTTCGGGAGCTAGACTAGAGCTGGCTCTGCTTTAAAAAAGCACAAGACTCTGAAGAACTATTCAAATGGAAGTGCTCCTAGATAGCACAGGCAAGGGCTCCACAAATTCTCCCCCTGCCCACCATTTTACCTGAACCACCACATGCAAAAGCCACTAAATTTTTATTGAGATTAAAAGTCTTAAGGCTTTTTTTAAAATGGCAATGAATTCCAAACAGCTACGTTTGCTCCCAGCCTGCAGAAGAAGATGAGGAGCGTGAGCCAAGGCTCTGAACAACTTTAAGAACGTGAAGTGCCTGAGTAATGAGGCCTGTGCCCATGGCGCCAGGGTTGCCTTGACCGGCTGATTTTAAAACAATTTGAAATAGTTGAGTGACTACCTTACACCAAAGAACATAGAATTGCAGGGGTACAGCTGGTTAGAAACGAGTTCAGGGCTCCAGGAGAATTAATAACTGAGTGCATGAAGGAAAGAGAGGGAAGCTGAGTGCAAGTGAAAAAGTCTGATGGACTCTCAAAATTTGGCTTCATTCCATAGATCAAATGTTGATCAAAGGATAAAAGAGGATCAAAAATGACTCAAAGATTCCTGGCTGGAGCTGCTGGAAAAGGGGCCGCTTCACTAGACAATATGGTGTGAGGAGCAGCTGGCATTTCAGTTCCATTAAAAAAAAAATCCTCTGACTTATTGTCAGCATTAAACTTGTGCCTGCGTCAATACTTCCACACATGAATTTTCACTAGATGGTGAGACAGCAAAGGCTGATTGTACCAGCGAAACTTGATCTCCTCCCCCACCCCACCCCCACTTTTTAAAAAATCTCATTACAGAATCATTGGATGAGGAAAATATGTAGATGTAATATGCCTGAACCTCTGGAATTCATTTGATGCAGTGCATTGCAAAATCCGACTTGAAAAATTAATAGAAATTGATTTGGACAGAAGTGCTGTCGCATGGCTTGAAAACTGGCTCAAAGACTATAAACAAAAGATAATGACAAGTGGCAGTGCAATCAAGGAGCAGTAGTAGAGTTTTCCGTAAGAGGATACTGTCCAGCACCTCTATGAGTCAGGATCTGAGTTCATTTTTGGGCAGTACAGGTATTATCTACAAAGGAATGAAGAGCGTATAAATGAAATCTCAGCAGCCTCTCAATAGAAAGGAAGGTAAATATTAATAAAAGGAGAATCACATTGGGTCAAAGGAGTGCTAGAACTTTAAGGGGAAATCAACAAAAAAATTACTATAAATATGAGAAAATGACAAGAAGACATTCTTCCCAGATTCAAAGATTTAGAGCACACTTGTAGATAAATTCAAAAGGTCTAGTTTACCTGACATTTATCATCTCCCAAGTTTTCTGTTGCCGTTCTAATATTTATTTGAATAAAATGATAGATTTCAGGGCAATAAATATTCTTAGATTTTAAAAGCTTTAAAAAAATGATATCGCTTTATCCCCAGCCCTCCTGCTTTCAGAACATGCATGTTTGGGTGCAGGTTAATTTGCAAACTAATTTACCAGCTAAAAAATCAGAAAGAGTAGAACTTGGAAGTATTTTCTAATCAGGCAACCAAAGTAAAACATAAAGGAGGAAAATGATAATGCAAATATGATTTATATTATTTGCACCTAGAGCTTATAATGATTGATTACTTTTTAATGTGAAAAATAAAAATTACCTGCCAATATGAAATGAATCAATTGATTACATATTGATTGTATTTCTATTACATAGTGAGTCTTCTACTAAAAGATTGTTTCTGTTTTGCTGAGAAAGCAGTTGTTTGAAAGTGAAATTAGAAAAACAAGTACAGCACATTTCCTTAACTCAAGAAGTTTTGCTCACAAGTAGATTTTTAGAATTTCAGTGATAAAAAGAGCCTAAGAGTTCACTGCTTCTGACTCCCTTCATTTTGGACAAGAACAGGAACTCACAAGAAAATGAGGCTCCCCTGCTCATGGTGATGTGACCTGGAAGAGGACCAGTGGGAGTATCTGCCCCGATGCCTCCACATAACTGTGCATCATAGGACCCAGTGGAATCTTTCACTTCCCATATGCTTCTGTCATGCCCCAGAGCTCACTTCACCACTGTCCTTCCAGGCAGGCTGGGACAAGCTCAACAGAGGCACAAAGTACTTTTCCTAGGCATCCATTTTGGAACACTGACCAAGCCTGCTGACTGGATCTGGTCACAGACTGTAACACCGTCAGTGTCTCTATGCCAGGTGAACAGCACTCTTAAGCCAGAGTCTTTCAGAACCTTGGAGCCACTTAATCCCACATAGCTTTTCATTCCTGCCATCTTTGGCCTTCACCCAAATGCATGCTCCAACAGTTGTCCGTCCTCTCACATCCTTACCCTCGCCCTACTCTCTTTCCTCTGCTATGAGTCATCTTCCCATTCTCACTTTACTTTCCTGTCAGCCTCCTGGCCTTTTCTTGCATTGCTCCCTCTGCCTGTCCTGACTTTCTCTACTTGCTCCACCTGGTGAGCACCCATTCTTCTTTCAAGACTCATCTCAACTACCATCCTTTTCTCTGCAAAGGAGAATCACTGCCTGCTTCCTCCTAAAATTCCATGTGCCATAGAATTGACAAGTTCCTCCATTTTTGCTTCCTTATAGAGGTGAAAATGGAGGAAACTGTCAATTCTATAGGGCAAAGCAGCTATCGTAGCTCCTTAAATGGTTAAAGAATTTTTTTGTTTGCATGTCTGCCTCTGCTGGACTATAATCTCTGTGAGGGGTGAGCCCGTATTTTGTACTCCCTACTTATTCTCAATGCCTGGAACAGTGTCTCCTAGAACACAGTAGGCCCTTACTAAATATTTAACTAAACAAGTATCTCTACTGGACCATTAGCTTCTTAGAGGCAGAGACAATGTCTTCTTTCCTCACCAACCCATAGTTCCCAGCACGTTGCTGGATATTCATACTAAATTATTTTCACAAATGTCATCTGGAACCCTTATTCTACTTTAAATAAATTCTTCTTTTCATTCAAGCACTTTACCCAGCTCTTTCTCAATCTACTTACTGTATCCTAAACCTGGTTCTCCATTAAGATGAAACTTCTGTTTGCTCTCTTACAAAGAAGCTGCTTATCCACACAGCCTCTTGCACCTAGGACCTAAGGTCAGCCTACTTCCAGATTCCCATTTCAGCTCAGTATCTTTCATCATAGACAAAATTATTGAAAAAGCAGTCAATACTCCAGTTGCCAATCAGCCTCCAGTACCCATCTCCACTGAAATGGCTCTTAATAGAGACAAATGCAGTGGACAATTCTTAAGCCTATTTCTGGCTAGTTCCAATTCTCAGCTAATTATGTTTCTCAACTTCTCTGTAATATCTGACACTTGCTACATGAAGCATTTTCCTCCTCCACCTGTTTCTTTTCCCCATACTTCTCTGTTTTAACTTTGAGATCTTTTAGAAGTGCTAAGTCTTCTAACTCTTTGTCTAGTATTTTGCTCTCAGGCCTCTGAGCCCTATTCTCTGCTTAAACAATCACCTTTACAATGATGAATCTTGTGTCTACTCTTCTTCTAAGGTACAGTCTCATTTATCCACCTATCTTTGGAAAGAGCTCCTCTTGGATAACCTAAAACACTTCAAAATCAACCTTCACACACATCTAGAAAGTCAAGGAGAAGAGTGGGAAGAAATATTTGATACTTATACCTGAGTGGAGTATGGAAGAAAGTTTGGGTATAGTTTTAGGGTTTGAAGGAGATTTAAAAAATGGGTGACAAAAAAAGATTTTTATAACACTATTCCTGAAACTCTAATAAGTCTTGTATTGTATTTAAATATATTTGGCTCCAATTTTTGTTATTTAAATGTGACATTACAAAGAGATAGGACCACATAAAGACCAAGGTTTATATGAGCTACACATGGATTATTGCAGTAGCAATATATATAATCTATATAATTTCCATATAATTTCCTAATGTTCCTTTCAAACCTACACCTGGATATCAAAGTGACATTTTCAAAATAAAAACTTGCTCATAACAATACCTCATTTAAAATTTTTCAATGATTTATCAAATGGTCACAAAAAGTTTAAGTTCCTAATATAGGCATGATTACCCTTTAAACTATGACTTTTTCCTGAGCATTTAACCAAAGCTTTAGAGATTCCTCAGAGGTAAAATCATCCTGAACAGCTAGCAGTCTCCTGAAGACATATCACCTTGCATGTGATTTTTTTTTTTTGTCTACATCAAATGTTCTCCTTTCCTTCTTCACGTAATTTCTATTTGTTTTAAAATTCTGCACAAATGACTGCTCTTAAAATGCCTTCCCGGGTATCTGAATCTGAGTCAGATGATTGCCCCCGTCATACCAGCAATCATGGCCCATCCATTCCATGATCCATCATTTCTTTCTCTTTCTTGAGAGAGCCAACATTACCAGCTTGATATTTGCCTGCAAGAAGTTTTCAGAGCAATTATAAACACTACATGCAACACGTACATAAAATATGCATGTAGATTTTACAAAACTGGATCGCATGTATTATAAAGTTGATCAGTGAGAATATAGAAAGGACAATAACTAGGATTTTCTGAGCAAAAAAGATGAATGAAGGCGTGCTATAACAAATAGTAAAATATTCTATCACATAATGTAAGCTGAGTTGTGGACATATATAATTTTTTGTACAGACAGTGAATCTATGTGAGTTCATGAATGACACAGGGAATTATAAATACCCTAATATCAATATTTAAAATAAGTAAATAAGAATAAGATATTCAATAAAGGGATCAGTAAAGCTAGCTAAATGCTCGAACAAGAAAACTTAAGTTTCTACCTCAAAACAAAGAAAAAATCTCATATGGATTAAACACTAGAAAGTAAAAATAAAATCATAAAAGTACTTGAAAAACTATAGAAATTTTTTTTATTATTTTAAAGTAAAAAAAAAAAAAAATCCTGTCTTAGTGTAAACTGAAGATTAGATTCCTTGAAGGAAAAGACTAGTTTGCTTATAGAACGTATTTTTTTCATGGTAGTTGTTTATTTTAAATGTTGTGAAATAATGGCTTTTCAGCTTTGCCTCTGGCTATTTCTCAGTAATAATTACTCTAAAGTTATTACTTCAATCATACAATTCAATGAAATCTTTATAGGTCATCGATATTGTTTCCTGATCTTAAGCTTCATTATCTATTGAATATCCCAGGATATTGAGATTTATCTTGTTTACGGAGTTTTTTCACCTTGAAAACTTTGTGAATTGGAGAATTTTTTTCACTGTCTTATTCCAATCCTCATGTTTACCAAGTTTTTTCACATCTGTCTCTGTGGGTATACAAAATGACTGATACAAAATACAAAGTGATCTTTTCATATACAGCGTAGTTATAGAATCTCAGAATTTAGCACCTCAGAATTTAGTACCTCAAATTTTCTGTTTGTTCTTTTTCTTTAATACCAAGCAATTCTAGTTTCTGTGATTCTCCTCTGATGACTGTTAAATACATCAAAATGCCATCTAAGTCCTTTATTGCTCACTGACTCTTGTTTAGTCAGGAAGCAGAACAGGAAGGGCAGTTTTTGAATCTAAGAATCATAAGTTGGAAACAGATATAGACATTTAAGTCTTGAGATTCAAACCAAGAACCAGGAGGGCAAAGTAGGTCACACACAGAATTGTAGAATTTATCTAGGCCAAACCAGCAGACAAGTACACCCAACCACAATCTAGAGAGAGAAGATTAATTTAGAAAAGCAGGAAAAATCAGAGGTCATGATAGATAAGTAAAAATTTCTGATCAATTTAAGATTTCAAGGAAGACTCATGTGTCTAAGGCACTTAGTGAGAGGACTGAGAAGAGGACAGAGGGATAATATGGTAACATGACTGTTGGTAAGCCTGAGCAGCTCATGAGGGCCAACAATCCTTCTGTCTTTTCCTGGTTAATTTACACTAACTACTCACCCCCATAAAATTCTGAAATTTCTCCAACTTCTCCCTCCTTTTAAGTGATAAAAGGGAATATTAGGGTAACTTCAACGTAATGAAACATAAGGAACTGCTTCCCTTTTTTTTTGTCTAGAACAAGGCTCAGCATTTTTTTTTTTTTCTGTAAAGGGACAGATAATACATATTTTAGATTTTCAGGCCATACAATCACTGTCACAGCTATTTTTGCAGCACAAAAACAGCCACAGACAATACATAAAAGAATAGACATGCATATGTTCTAAAAAATGTTTCCTTACAAAAAGAAGCAACAAATCTGCTAACTCTTGATCTAGAATTTGATTGTATTAGGTATTGTTACTTACAGTTATTATATCACAAGCTAGGTTTTGGGAATTTTTTTTGTACACAAATTTGCATTATAAAGATTTTAGAAAGAATTTGATCTATGATGTTTTAATAGTGCTTCAGCTAACATTAAGTGTAAAAACTTTGGATTTTGATTTTCATAATCTACTTTCTCATTTAAAAATTAGAGACTATTGTGCCTTTTTAAAAAATATTATCATGGCTGTATTTACTATAGTTTATTATGAGATCTCTGAAAGTCAACCTATGTAAGTTAAATGCTAAAGATTTTATTTTAGGGAAAATATGATGAAAAATAATATATACATGGGAAATATTTTAACACAAGATTATTTTTAAGTATAATATTTATTACCATGTGAAATCTAACTATACTATTAAGAATTCCAAGATGAAGCACAGAGGTTTTAAAAAAAAAAAGATGTATTTAGTAGTGGATTTACTTATTATAGTAATCATTTCACAATATATACATATAGCAAATCATTATTTTGTACATCTAAAATTAATCCAATGTTAGATGTCAATTATATCTCAATAATTTTTCAAATCCATTAATATGCCTTTTCAATTTCAAATCTGTGATGTGATATTAATTATAATATGAACAGCAACAGGAAGGATGAGTTTAAAAGCATTTTTATCCCCTCGAGACATTAAAGATGAGTAAAATATATTTTTAAAAAGTGATGTTGGGAAGTGCATTTTGCTAGTATCTGTTTCATCTTGCACAGTGGCCAAAATAAGAAACATTTATTCTTATTTTTTTGTGTGCGTGGTTTCCAGTAAGAAATCACTCTTTAATTCCATTATCCCACTCGGGATGCTAAGTAAACCTGTGGAGACAAACTCCAAGGAGTTCAAGAGGCCAATTGATCAATTATCTCCCAGAGGAGCAGGATATTGCTTACTTGCCTCCAGTCCTTTAAAGAAAACAAAAAGAATTAACAAGGGAGGAACAGTGAAGAATTTGAAAAGGTCTCAGAGTGTATCAAACATCTAAAAAATGATTTAATTTTCTCAATCAAGATGTTGCAAATGCTAATGAATAAATCATGTTCTTATTTGTTAATATGCTTCATTGAATTACTTCTTTTGAGGGAAAACAAGGACCCTTCTGCTAGAATATTTTCCTTTTTTTCAGTAGTATAATTTTTCAGCATTTCTACTTACCATTAATAACTTGTTATCACTTTTTATATTTCAAGAGCTAAAAAAGCAAATCAATTTGTCGTTCACAATTCACTGCAATGAATATTTATTGAATGCCTGTGTACTATGTGCTCAATATTAATCTAGGTAAATGAGATACAATTGTAAAGAAAGCAAAGATCCCTTTCTCACAGAATTTATAGTCCAGTGGAGACAGTTAATAAACCATAAATACAAGAAATAAGTCAATTGTTTAGTAGATTAGAAGATAAGTGATGGAAATTCTGAAGGCTAGGGCAGTAGGTAGGAGATTACAATATTTGGTGGAAGTGAAAGTAGGTCTCTCTGAGAAGGTGAAAATGTGAGCAAAGACTTGAAAGAGAAGGTAATAAGTTAGCAAAGAGCATATCTGGGCAAAGAATATTTCAGGCAGAAGATATAACTAGCAAAAGCTCTAAAGTGGGAGTGTCCCTAGAAAATGGAGGCAAAGATAACAGTGTGCCTGGAGTGAGGTGAGAGTTGGTAGTATAGATAAGGAGTTCATGGATTATAGGATTAAAAGATTGGTGCCAGTGGACACTTTGGGGTACTCTAATATTTTTTTTTACTCTGAGTAGAATGAAGATCCATTGAAGAGTTTTGAATCAAAGACAGACATAATCTGACCTGTTTTAATAGAATAATTTTGGCTTCCATGTTGAGAATAGATTGAAGGAAAGTAATGGTAGAAAGATGAAGACCAATTAAGAAACTATTAGCATAATCTTGGTAAGTGAGGATAGCAATTCTGGGTGATGAGAAATAGGTTCTGAATAGGAACCAAAGGATTCACTCTATTGCTGATTGATTCATTTGAAGATTCAGCCACCAAATTGAATTGTCCTTATTAACGGCACCACTTACTCAAGAACCCCCATAACTTATAAATATGTGCTGTTTTTTCCTGATATTCCTAAATAATTAGAGGCAGTTTGAAAAAAATATTCTAATTCAGATTCAGAAGAGAAAAAAGAAGAGAGAGATTGTTAAGAACGTTGAAAAGATGGCAGGCAAGACTAGAATAATGTATCTATTAAATCAAGCTGCGCATGCGTGATTAAACATCAGAAGCTAGAATACCCTAATAGTATAAGATTTGGAACAAGGAAGGGAGATTGAAACCCTGGCAAAGGGAATCCTAGTATGTAGCTTTACCTGAAAATGAAAAGTATATACAAAAACATTACTTTAAAAAATTTATTACATTTGATATATTTGGTAATGTATTCATTATCTATCACTATGTAACAAATTATCCCCAACTTTATCAACTTTAAACAGATATTTATTATCTCATACCTTCTGTGTATTAGAAACGCAGGCGCAGTTTAGCTGGGTGCCTCTGTGTCAGTGTCTCTCATAAGATGCAATCAGGTGTTGATTTAGGCTACAGTCATTTCACCTCAGGGAGAATCCACTTCTGAGTTCAGTCATGAGGCTTTTGATTGTTATCTCCAGTTATTACTTCCTTTTCATGTGGGCTTCTCCATAGGGCTGCTCACAACACTACAGCTTCTTTCCCCCGAAGAAAGGCAGAGAGAAAGGGAAAGAGAGACAGAGAAAGAAGGCATCCAAGATGAAAGCCAGTCTTCCTGTAATCTAAGCTAGGAAGTAACATATCACCTCTGCTACATTCTATCCTTTAGAAGTCCACACTCAAGGGGAGGAGATTATACATGGACATGAATACAAGGAGGCCAAGAACATTGTTGCCATATTGGGGTTGTTTACCACAGGACATTCCACAACACAAGGATTTAGGCAATAGGCACCTAAATAGTAGCTACAGTAGACTCATGCAAGTCTTAGATAATTGATATTGTCTGACAACTAAGTGAATCTTAAATCTCAGTCTATCTATATAGTTGACTAGTCAATTCTCAATTGTTGTGAGGGCACTCATCCACTCATTGCTAAAGTTTGAATATAATAAAATTTTATAATATCTAGAAAAACAAAAAATTGGAGTAAACACAGCTATAATGCTGAGAAAGATTTTACACAATGCATCCCAAATAATAGTTTACATTCATTTCTGAATACCCTAATGGAATATCACAATCTTTCACACCACTTATAATAGGTATACAGAAGTACCCTTTAATTTTTTTCTTTTTTAGAAAACGATAAGTCAATTAAATTACTTAAAAGTTCAGTAAGAAAAGGCAAAGCATTTTTTTCTTCTAAAAAAATTTCCATGATATTTTTTATCGAGGAGTGGAGACTAAGGAATGTTTAATTTATTGCTTAATATCTACATGCAAATCTTTGATATCTACATGTAATATTTGTCTTTAATAAAAAAGTTAGTAAGCATTCTGGAAATACTTTTAAAATGTTTTGAGTGTAGTAACATATATATATAACATAAAATTTATCATTACAACAATTTTTAAGTGTAAGTATCAGTAGAGTTAAATATATTTACATTGTTGTGCAGCCAATCTCCAGAAACCTTTATTGTGCAAAACTGAAATTCTATACCTATTAAACAATAAATGTCTTTCTCCCACCACAACCCTTGGCAACCACCATTCCACTTTATGTCTCTGTGAATTTGACAATTCTAGATACCTCTTATAAAGAATCATTCAGTATTTGCATTTTTATGACAGGCTTACTTAACATAATGTCTTTGAGATTCATTCATATTGTAGCATGTGTTAGAGTGTTCTTATTTTTTTAAGGTTGAATGATATTCCATTGTATGTACATATCACCGTAGATATGTTTATCCATTCATTCATTGATGCACAATTGGGTTGTTCCATCTTTTGGCTATTATAAACAATGCTATTATGAACATAAATGTACAAGCATATCTTCGAAAACTTGTTTTTAATTATTTTGGGTATATGCCCAGAAGTGGAATTGGCGGATCATAATTCTATTTAAAAATTTTTTGAGCAAATGTTTTATTGTTTTCCATATCAGGTGCTCCATTTTACATTCCCATCAATAGTGCACAATGGTTCCAATTTCTCTACATCTTTACCAACACTTTTTATTTTCTGTTTTATTGAGAGTAGCCATTCTGATGTGTGTGGTGATATGTCATTGTGGTTTTGATTTTCATTTTCCTAATGATAAATGATGTTGAGCATTTTTTCATGTGTTTTTTGACAATTTGTATATTTTCTTTGGAAAAAATGTCTATTCGAGTCCTTTGTTTATTTTAAATTGTTTTGTTATTGGTGAATTGTAGTTTTTTAAAAATATATTATGAATATGAATCCCTTATCGGATATATGATTTGTAAATATTTTCTCCTATTTCACAAATTGCCTTTTCACTCTGCTACTTTTGTCCTTTGATGCACAGAAATTTTTAATTTTGATGTTCTGTACTTTTATTAGTTCTACCAATTGCAAAGCAAGAAGTCAGTCTCTGTACAACTTAGAAATTAGCAGTCTCATGGTCATATCAGTTTCAGTCTCCATTGGACTATACCATGTGTAGGATGGCATAAGTAGTGGAGAGAAGGAAGGTAGTATATCAGAAAATGTATGAGCCCAATGGATTCATATAATCATATGATACTTTTGCGGACACTCATGCATCACTTTGAAGGGTATTGGGTTAAATCATGTAACACCTGTAATTTCTTCCCACTTCTCAATTGACACAATTCAATTACCTTGTATACATTTATTAAATAAATGCTATTTAATCTTTATTTTATATTTTTTCAATTAGATGTGTATGTTTTGCATTAGATTGAGTATGGGTTTCCAGAGGTCAGAGGCCATGCCCAGGTTATCAGCCAAGGCACACCTGTGTTTCAAAAGGTATGGCTCATGATAATAACAAAGGTGAAATTTAAAGCACTATGCATCCAAACACTGTGAAAAGATCCCCTGGAGAATCAGGCAGATAGAACTTAAAGAGGTTAAACCAAGTGCAGACAAGGATGCAAGGACATCAGGGACTCCCATTTTGTCTCTATCCTGCTACAAACAGAACCTGAACAGGTGCATCTCCTAACTTTCCTGAAGCTAATTTCCTAAGTTCTGGAACTTTATTTACATATTTAGTTGTGCTCTCCTATTGCCTATGTCAGCTTTAGTCTGCTTGAATCTTCTTCTTTTCTTCCTGCATTCATAAATTGAAAAATTATTAGACCTTATGATATGCCAGGAACATTAGAGGCAAACAAACAATTCCTTCTCTAATGAAATTGACAGTCTAATGGGGGCTAAAAAGTGAAAAAAAAAGGAAAAGCACAATAGATGTGACAAGTATAATATAAATTGCTGTGGAAACATAAAAGACAATCCCCAAACCAGTTCAATAGCATCAAGAAAAACTTCCTAAAAAAGTTATGTTTAAATGAGATTTGATTTGTCTGCATAATTTAATCAGAGAAAGAATATAGTGGGGATGTGTGGTGGACAGAAGAAGAGGCTGTGCAGAGCTCTCAAGGAGAGAGGGAGGGAGAGAGGGAAAGAAGGGAAGAAGGACAACAAGAGAAACAGGAGGAGAATGAGAGGAGAGGAAAAAAGGGAAGGAAATTGATAGTTTAAAATCTAAATGGTTGGAACATTAAAAAGCAAAAAGAAGAATAGTACAGAGAGCACAGAAAGTAAAGAATCATGTGAGCCATGTTAAAAAATTTAGGCTTTACCTTCAGTATAGTGAAGAACTATCAATCAGGGGAATGCAAATCAAAAACACAATGAGATATCACCTCACACCAGTTAGAATGGGTATTAACAAAAAAGACAAGAAATAACAAGTGTTGTAGAGGATATGGAGAAAAAGGAACCCTCATACACTGTTGGTATCCTCAAAAAATTAAAAATTTAACTATCATATGGTCTAGCAATTCCATTTCTAGGTATTTACTTAAAAAAAATAAAAACACTAACTTTGAAAGATATACACACCCTCATGTTCATTTCAGCATTTATAATAGCCGATATATGGAAGCAACCTAAGTGTTCGTCAATGGATGACTGGACCAAAAAGATGTGGTATATAGATATATAGTGTACTATTATTTAACCATTAAAAAAAAGAATTAAATCTTGTCATTTAGTGGATGGACCTTGAAAGCACTATGCTAAATGAAATAAGTCAGACAGGCAAAGACAAATACCATGTGATCTAACTTACATGTGGAATCTAAAAAATAAAACAGAACTTGAGTCCATAGATACAGTCAATAGATCTGTGGATGTCATGGTCAGGGGGTGAGGGTTGGGCAAAAAGGGTGGAAGAAGTCAAAGGTAGAAACTTTCCCTTATGAAGAAATAAGACATAGGAATGTAATGTATAGCCTAGTGACTACAGTTAATTTTTTTTAAAAGTGATGAAACACTTAAGCATAGTAGCAATAAGATTTTCACTTTAGTAAAATTGCTGTCTGTAGTGTGGAGCAGGGGTCCCTAACTCCCGGGCTGCAGACAGTGCTGGTCAGGGACCTTTTAAGAACTGGGCCACGCAACAGGAGGTGAATGGCTGGTGAGTGAGGGAAGCTTCATCTGTATTTGCAGCTGCTCCCCAGCACTAGCATCACTGCCTCAGCTCCACCTCAGATCATCAGGCATTAGATCCTCCTACGAGCGTGAAACCTATTGTGAACTGTGCATGTGACAACCTAGGTTGCGTGCTCCACTGGGGAGCAGCTGTAAATACAGATTAACATTAGCAGAGAGGCTTGACTGCACAGAGACCATAATAAATCAATTGCTTACAAACTCATATCAAAATCCTATCAGTGAGTGGCAAGTAACAGTTAAGCTACATCTGGTAGCATGCTTTATAGTGGCAATTGAATTGATGTACTTCAATTGTTCAGCTGCATCTGGTGGCAGGCTTTAAGTCAGAATCCAACACTTATTTTAGTCCATGCATGGTCCACCCATTATTTTATTTACCACTTCCATCTGCACCTCTTTCCTGCTCTGTGTATTTGTCTCAGTTACAGTTTTGGTAAACCCAAAAGCTAACTCTAGCCAAAAGGAGTAAAAAACAAACATCACAAGAGAGCATCTTTGAAAAGGGGGAAAGACCCAAAGATGAGACAGCAGAAGACTCTAAGACTACCAACAAAAAGAAAGCTGGATTTAAAAGAAAATACCAAGAATCCTACTTAAAGTACGGGTTCCTTGCAACACGGAGTAGACTGGACATAAGCAACACACTTTGGGTGTCACTGTCTCCCATCGCCCCCAGATGGGACCTTCTAGTTGCAGGAAAACAAGCTTAGGGCTCCCACTGATTCTGCATTATGGTGAGTTGTATAATTATTTTGTTATATATTACAATGTAATAATAGAAATAAAGTACACAATAAATGTAATGTACTTGTATCATCCCGAAACCAATGTTTATTCTTAATGTCTGTACTTATTGCAACCCATTAATAGTTCAGAGCCAGACACCAGGGTGTGAACCATACTTTGAATAACACTGTTTAGTGGTCTTCAACCAATGTATTTCTAGAAGTTCACTCTTAATTCTTGCAGAATCCTATGTTTTGCAGATGAAAAATTAAATGAAGATGCATATGAAAATCAAATTTCCTCTTAAAAGTAGAAGTCTTTTTAAATGCATTTTTTCTTTATTATCTTTTCTGGGTTTCCAGGAGAAGAAAGTATGAGTAATGACAGAATGAAAAATAAAGGAGTCCTAGAAGTTGTATTATATCATTGATTTACAGTCACATGTAATATTTACATTTCTTTTTCTGTCTATTCATTCTAAGTAAGCACAATTCTTACTAGTAGTCAGTATCTTGTTAGCAAAATGAAGCGGTAGTATTCATTTTCTCCAATTTCAAATAGTAGATCATTGATTCTCTAAGGAACACCAAAAACCATTACAGATTTTAAGACTAAACCAATAGTATGGACAATAAATGTAAGAATATTGTTTTGATTTATTCCAAAATTTTTATATAATCTGATTTTCTTCAGACAATTAAAAGAGGCTAACTTGGCTTAATATTATATCTAACAGTGAAGGCCTAAGATGGCCCTTTGATATTTTAACACTATGGTATGCTTATTCATTGAGGATACTGTCACCTTCTTTCATTCTGGTTATTGCAATATCATGCAGCTCACTTGCTCTTTACCCTGTTCAACAAACCTTCTCTAACTTGGCACCTGTCCCTCCATGTTTATAGCTGTGATAATTTGGAATCCTTTCCTTTTCTCTCATCCTCTGAATCATTTATTATCTTCCTAAATAAAACACCTCTTTCATTAGCTTATGATGAGCTGTGTGTAGTTGTACAGGACATTTTGTATTCAAAGGCCTATTAATGACAATCTTATTAACATCATGAGACTCTCTTCCAATACCAATCTATCTCCTTCTGTCTGTCTGTCTGTCTGTCTGTCTCTCTCTTTCTCTCACTCTCATGCTCTTGCTCTCTAGCTCTCTCTTTTTTCTTTTCTTTTCTTTCTTTTTAGAATCCTTTTTTTTTCTAATACATAGGCCTGGGAAGTGGTTACAGTTCACAACCTTTCCACATTTACAGTCACCTTGAGCCAAAAAAATTGAGGTACAGAAAATAATGAAATCATTAAATTATTAACATTTTTCTATACTAAGCTTCATACAACTGGAATATAATGAGCTAATCAAGCCAAAATTTTTTCAATCTTATTTTTTATATTATGCTATATAGTTTTATTTTATATAACAAAGAATAATCAAAGTTAAAGAAATATATACAATGTGTGATAAAGAAAATAATAGAAATATGGGTCATAGATAATGTTGTATTTGTTGATTTACAAATATTTATTGAGCACATACTATGTTTTAAGCTGAGAGTACAGCAGTGAATAAAACAGTTGAACATATTCTAGAGAATTGGTATAGAAAGAATTATTAAATAATTCTGTATAGCATGTATAATTTAATAATATATAAGTTCAGTCCCACCATATAAAGAAACAAACTTATTTTGTAAAATAACATTAACATTTCTTTGGTATTCAGTAAATTTGGAGTCCTTCTGCTTGAAATATAAGAATGTTATGGCGTTCTGGAGTATGCTAGCTAGCTTCATATTGGGGGAAAAATTATAATTCAACAATTTTGTGCTTAATCTTTTTAGGAATTTATATTCTTTTTAATTTGCTCAATGTGCTTCTAAACACTTAGGATGGCAGACCATATTAATAAAAAGCTGGAATTTGAACATGGAATAATCATTATCATTTTTTTAGTCTAAATTTTTATGTATTTAAAAGACATTTCTTGAGCAAGTATTTATTAAGGAAAGCTTCCTTGCATATAAAATGCAACCACAAATTAAAACAATCATTTTAATCATCTATGAGGTTATATTATTATGGCTATTAGATAATCACTATACCATATTTCACTCACAGAAATACAAGAATATTATGCAAATGAGATCATTATTTCTGATCAGATATGTATGTGAAGCTGCCAAATTGTTACATCAAGGATTATATTCTTTTGGCCACCTGAGGGAATAACGAGCCAAGAAATGCTGGACTGGAAGAAGACTATGTACTAATATTGATTTATAAAAGCATCATATATTCTGCTCTTCTAGGAATTATTATAGTAAGGGATTCATTGCAGTAGATCTAAGGTGAAAATAGAAACTGGGATGTTTTAACACATGGAGATGCCACGACCTATCACTGAAGAAAGGTTAAGGATTTTTTTCCTCCAATTTTCAAACCAAAAATTAGAACAAATTCTTATGATATTAGTATTTTTTTTGTTAAGATAAAGACCTTTTAGCAATGTAATGTGTTGTTACATAACCAGATTTCTTAATAGATAGTCTAACAGAGTGTTTGCTGAAGTTTTTAAAGATTAATCAATATTCTAGAAAGATTAGATTAATAGTCTTAGTATCCAGCTAGAAAGGGAAGGACTCACATAGTTTAACACTTTCATCTTTCAAAGAAATTTGTTCATGTGAATATCCTTTGTGAGCTCATTGTTGTCTGCAATAGAAGGCTTACATTTTCTTTTAGAGCTATACAATCAAATGACCCATCAAATTAATTAATAAAGATTTTAATCTAGTGCTGCTAGCATGCTAATTAACTTGTCAAGTATGTATACGAAGCCTCCACACGTTATTTTTAAAAGTCTTTGCAAGTGTGTGTTTACAATCCTAGATGCCTGGAATATCTCTGAAACAATACACAAGAACCTTAGAAGGAGTACTGGCTGGCTCTATCGAGGGAGGAGAAATAAGCAGCTGAGGAGCCAGGGATGCAGGAAGAGAGCACATTTTATTATGTACCTTTTGTATTTTAAGTACTGTGCCATGAGCATATATTAACTATTCAAAACAAATTTCTAAAAATTAAATCTTTGCACAAGATTCAACAAAAGAAAGAAAGGTTGTATAAGAGGAACAATCCTGCCCTTTAAGTCTTGATAGAGGGAAACACTTAGCTCATTTCCTCCTTGGTCTGGTAGGAAGAAGAAGCCAGGCTGAATGATCCCGATGGTGCAACTTCCCTTCCATT
Source organism: Pteropus vampyrus (assembly GCF_000151845.1). Taxonomy (NCBI): domain Eukaryota; kingdom Metazoa; phylum Chordata; class Mammalia; order Chiroptera; family Pteropodidae; genus Pteropus; species Pteropus vampyrus. The sequence goes on along the minus strand of NW_011889023.1, from coordinate 2,141,411 downwards.
TTGTCAGGAATTGAGTGTAAGCCCTCTTTCCACAAGTCCAGAAGAGCCCATCTGGCACTTTCCAACTCCTGGGGCTAGTGGAATTAAGGGTTTCCCAGAATGTGCCAATAGCTGGGATGGCACAGAATGGGGTAGGGACCATGTCCTCTTTTATAGTACAGTTTGTGACAGTCGAACTTTGGCTGAGAGAGTGGTACGAGGAGGAGTTAGTTATAGTAATGTTGGCCCAATACCAGGAAGGAGCTTTGGGCCACTAGTTTAGGTCTGTGATTTAAAAATAGCATTCTTCTACATGGAATCTCTCCGACCCATGTTGGACCTATCTGGCTAAGACATTCTTCTCCTACTACTTCTGAGGAGAGGACCCATTTTGGAAAGAAACCAAAAGTTTCTTTCCAAGGGTTGGGAGGTCTAGGACTTGGCCTAAGATCCTTTTAAATGGGTCATAAGTTGGACTGGACCCTGGAGGTAGTTTAGGTTTTGTCTGTTCTATTATTCTATAGTCTCTTTGATTAGCTGGTCTCAGGCATAGTCTTGGTCTCTCCTTCCATCTGAGATACCTATCTGCCTATAGTATGTCCAACAGGCCCATTTCCCTGTTGTCCCTAGGTGCGGCCCTTGGCAAATGTATCTCACTACATATTTGGTTTTTATCCATCCTATCAGTACCTTCTGCCAGCATAAGTGCAAATGTAGGTGATTTGTAACAAGCGGCTGGTTGATGGGTATACGAGGTAAAGGCCTACTGGACCTGACCACCTATTCAGATGGCCCCTACACATTTTTCACATTGAGGCTCAGTGACTGCCCTCAAGGGTGAGCTTATGAGAAGTATTAATAGAGTCCTGTATAAGTACCCAGTATCCATAATTCCCTTGTAGGATGAGTTAGGAGGCAGCATTGCTTAGATTACCTGAATATAAAA
>NW_011889023.1:2128813-2140031 GCF_000151845.1 Pteropus vampyrus | reverse complement strand
TGCATCGTGCTCAGAGTAGAGCCAAAGGGAGCAAGTCAATCCAAGGTAACTGGGTTTCCTGACTAAACTTAGCTAGAGTAGTCTTGAGAGTCCAGTTCATGCCCTCAACTTTCCCTGAACTTTGTGGCCTGTAGGCCGTATGGAGCTGCCATTTGATTCCTAGAGCTTTGGACAGAATCTGGACTATCTCAGACAAAGGCAGGTCCACTGTCAGATCCTATAGAGAGGAGCAGCCCATATATTGGAACAATTTCCCTCAACAAGGCTTTAGGTACTTCTCGTGTCCATTCAATGTGTGTAGGGAAAGCTTCAGCCCATCCAGAGTAGATGCAAACTAACACAAGCAAGAATCAGTGACCCCTGCAGGGCTTGACCTCAGTAAAGTCCACTTCTAAGTCTTCAAGGGCATAGTTCCAATTGTTTGCACCTCTGGGTTGGATTTTGGCCTTTGGCCAGCATTGTTTCATGCGCAAGTTGCACATCTAGCACTAATCTGGGCACACAGGGTTGGGAGCTTGGGTATAAAATAGTAGTGGCCTAATAGGCTTTCTAAAGTGGTATTCTCTAGGTGAGTCAACTCATGGTGTTGTGTTATCAACTGAGCTGCCATCACAGCGGGAATAAAGAGTCTCTGATCTGGAAGCTCCCACCAGCCCTCCTTTCTCTTGGTTCCCCTTTCACTTAAGGCCCATTGTTCTTCTTCCTTGATGTAAGTCAGAGACAGAGGCAATTTCGAAGCTAAGAGAAACTTAGAGACTGGCTCAGGACCCGTTGTGGCATTTGGTTGGCTGGCAGTCTCCCTAGCTGCTTGGTGTGCCAGTCGGTTTCCCCTATTGACAGAGTTGGTTCCTCTCTGGCAGCCCTTGCAGTGAAACGCTGCCACCTGAGAAGGCCTCCAGACTGCCTCTAACAGGTGGATTTCTTCTTTGATCTTGATTTATTTTCCTCCCACCATCAGTAGTCCCCTCTCTTTATAAATGGTTCCATCCATGTACATGCAAAGTATCAAAGGCATAACTTGAGTCAGTATAGATATTTGCCCATTTCCCTTCAGCCTGCCACAGCATCTAGATGAGTACCCATAGTTCAGCCCGCTGTGCTGACCAACCCTGTGGCAGAGCCTCAGCTCTGATCACCTCATCTGTGGTTGTTATTGCATAACTGGCTTTGAGCTGTTCTTCATGGATGAAGCTGCTCCCATCGGTGAACAATACCAGTTCTGGGTTCTAAAGAAGAATGTCTGTCAGGTCCGGCCTGCTTGAGTAGTCTTCATCCATGATCTCTTCACAATCATGATAGGGAGGCCCCTCCTCAGTGAGCAGAAAAGTAGCAGGGTTCGACATCTGCACAGTCTCAAGGTAGAGACGTGGATTTTTGCATAGCAGTCCCTGATAATGAGTTATCGTGTTGTTGGTCATCCATTTGAGTCCCTAGTTATTCATTAATGCAGTAACAGCATGGGTGACCTTTACATTTATGTTCTGTCCCAGCGTGAGCTTGCCCACTTCTCTGACCAGGACTACCGTGACAGCTAAGGCCCAGAGGCAAGGCAGCCATCCTGCAGCCACCAGATCTAACCATTTGGACAGATATGCAATCAGACACTGCCATGTGCAGTACAATTCTTCTCATGTATGAAGAGGTTAAAGTCCCATGTCTGGTAGTCCTAATGTTGCGGCACTGGTCAAAAGTCTCTTTATTTCTCTGAAGGCTTTTTCTTGTTTGGAGCCCCATTCCAGAGGGTCTTTACCAGACGCAGTTGTGCAATTTCAGAGAAACCTGTTATCCAGATCCAGCAGAATCTGGCAGCCCCTAGGAATTCACAGACCCCTTTCTTAATGTTTGGCCAAGATATTGAACAGATGGTCAGTTTCCTTTCATATCCAAGTGCTTGATGTCCTACCGAGATGATGAACCCAAGGTATCTAATCTCTTATTTGCAGATTTTAGCCTTCCTCCATGACATCTTGTATCCTATGGTAAAAAGTAGGGCCAACAAGGCTCTAGTACCTTTTTACCAGTCTTCTTGGGTGGGGCTAGCCAGCAACACATCATCTATGTACTGGAATAGAGTGCAGTTCAAAGTCTCTCTGGAGAAGGCAGCAAGATCTGCAGCCAGCGCTTCGCCAAACAGGGTAGGCGAGTTCTTGAAGTCTTGTGGCAGTCGAGTCCAGGTCAGTGGTATTTTTCTTCCGGTGTGTGGCTGGCTGGCCAGTGATAAACAGAGGCAGAAGAAGGCGTCTTTGAGATTGAGACAGGTGAACCAGCTTGCTTGAGCAGGTAAGAGACTCAGGAGAATATACGGGTTCAGGACCACTGGATGGATGGTGACCACTGCATTTTTGATGGCGTGGAAGTCCAGCCAGGGTGGTAGTCATTCCCTCCAGGCTTCTTGATCAACAGAGCAGAGTGTTCCAAAGTGACTGACACTCAAGTAGAATTCCGGTATCGCGCAAATGCTGGATGTGGTCCCGAATCCCCAAGCATGCTTCCCATGGCCTTTGTGTGACAGGAGTGGCTCTTGGCCTCAGGTCCATTACGATGGGCATGTGATTCTTGACATACTTGGGGGCCCCTTCTCTGCCCAGACAGCAGGGAACTCTTCTAGCAGGCTGGTTGGATCTGTTTGTTTTCTTTCTGGAGAATAGAGGAACCATTTATCTTCCCTGGGCACAGTCATAGCCATCATAAGAGCAAGTTGGCTCCCCAGGGTGAGACTGGTGGGTTTTCCAGGGGCAAAGGTGATCTGTGCTCCAAGGTTCATTAATAAGTCTCTACCCAAAACGGGATGGGGCGCTCTGGTAGGTACAAGAACTCACAAGTCATTAAGTGGCCCCTTAACTGACATGAGTGGGCTTTGCAGAATGAGCGGGCAGCATGGTCCCCATGGCCCCATGGCCCTGACAATAGTTGTCCGATCTGTGAGGGGAGCCACAGGCATGGAATATGCAGTCTTCGCTAATCTCAAAAGGGCTTTACACCTCTTAGAGAGGCATCTGGAGGGCTGCAGGCTCCTGAATTGGCTGTGTGGCTGAGCGAAGATGCTGTAGACTTGGTGGCTGCTCAGGCTGTTGGGGCGGCAAAGGCACCGATGGCAGAGGGCTGCCCAGTAATTGGGGGTAGAGCGGCTGTGTAGGGACTGGCGGAGCCGCTGGGAAGTACAGTGAAGGGAAGAAAGGTTCTTCCTCAGGGTCCCCGTGGTGGTTGACTTTTGCTGGCTCTTCCTTGTTCTTTCTCAAAGTTGGTTGGGCTACAATTATCTTACTCTGTCCCTACCTATTTGTGCAGAACCACGCCCAAGGGGGCACTACAGTAGTGATTTGCAACCATGAGTCTATGTATGGAAACTGGTCTGGATGTCCAGGGGTCCCTGTCACTACCCAATACACAACTTTAACAGTGGGGAGGTCCAGGGTCCCTTCCAAAGACCATCCTACCCTGTAGGCTGGCCACTAAAGCTCACTAAGAGTACAAAGCTTTCCTGGGGTCAACAGAGAAACCTTTCTCAAAATTTTTTAACATACAGTTTAAGACAATTGGCTTAGAGGAACCACCTCCTATATTTGCCTTAGGGAGTTTATTTATTGTGGGGGTCGGGGGGCAGGGCGGGAATAGACCTTAAAATTTCAAGAAAATAATTCAACAGAGAGCCCTTGCGTCAAAAGGGCGATTTGCAGACAGACAATTCTTAAGCCAAATCAGTGGTTAATTGCTCATCCCCCTCACCCCGTGTATACCACCCTCTATCTGTGACAGAAAGACAAACAAGGGTGGGTGCCTCCTGCAGAGAGGAGACTACTCAGGTGCTTGTCTGGCGTGTCCCAAAGGAGCTTAGGTGACACCTGACCGTAGCAGACTCAGCTTTGTGACTTAGGATCAGACACTAGTCCAATGCCGCCATAGATCGTATGTTGTATACCATAGAATCTTAGATGAGTCCATTCAGACTCTATAGCCCTTAGGGGACCATATGGGTGCCCAGCTATGCAGCTACAAATTCATACTTGACTGAGTCATACCGACCAGGCCGCTCATTCACTCACTCATTCACACACCAGGTTAAAATATTGCCTCCCTGCTTTTTGGAAGGCCCTGACCTTTGTCTTCCTCCACTTTGGGAAGACCCTGATGTCTTCCCCCACTGGGAAGACCCTGACTTGTGTCTTCTAACTGAAGACTTTAGGAGGTGATCAAGCTCCTCTTCTTTCCAGAGATGAGACCTGACTAGGGTGCTGAGCCCTGGAGCCTTACCTTATCCTGTGACCATTCCTAGTGAATTGGTCCATCCCTCCTATGACTCTGGTCAGGGGCTCGGCCATCCAGAGAGTCGGAGTCCGGTCCAAATGAGTATCCAGTATACCATCAGATGGTGTGCCTCCTCATTCGTCTCAGAGCCCCTCCAGCCCAGTCTGGCGGAACCAGCCATCCAGCAGCTCAAGGGGCCGGCATGATTGGAATCTCGCTGGAGCCTTCAAAAATGTTGCAGAAATGTTGCAAAAATCAGACCGCGAGAAACCAAGGAGCACTCGGAGAGTTGGAGAAAGCAGGCTTATTACTCCGGTGGTCCCAGAGGAGCTAGCACTCTGAAGATCTGGGCCTGGAGCTCAGTTGTAACTTTGACTTTGTAGAGCTTATTTGGCATGGGCTAATTGGTTAATTTGTCCTCAGTCTGTATAGAGTCTGATGAGTCCATTCAGACTCTATAGCCCTTAGGGGACCATATGGGTGCCCAGCTATGCAGCTACAAATTCATACTTGACTGAGTCATACCGACCAGGCCGCTCATTCACTCACTCATTCACACATCAGGTTAAAATATTAAAACAAAGACCGGGAGTTGTTATGGGTTACAGGCGGTTACATTTGTTGCAAAGCACAGAAGTTGCTTTAGGTTACAGGCAGTTACATTTGTTGTTTAGACAGAACAAGCAAAAATGAGGATGTCTTTAGTTAATTTTGAGGTCACCCTGCCCTATGGCCTATGCAGCAAGTATCAGAACCAGAACAAAGAGTCAATTAGCCTTTTGAGTCAAATTCCTCTTCAAAAGCTCTGTTAAGGCTGAAGTGTCATTTTTCCTTACACTAAGGTAGACTGCGGAAAAGGAAATAAATTCATTAAAAAACAAAACAAAACAGTGGGTTTGTATATTTATATGGTATGTGAAAGACTGAGTATAGGTGAGAAGAAAATAAAAGCCAATAACCCAATTAAATCCATCAATCAACCAAAAATATTATAGTTTTCCAGTGTTTCAAATCTGTTGATTTGTTCTGTTTACTCAGATTCACTTTAGAGAATCTTAAAAAAAAAATGTAATGTTGACAATTAACCCTAGGGGAAAAACGGAAACTTAAAATATACCATTTTGATATGGTAGTAACCCTTAAAGAAATAGCAACAATTAATTTGTCTTGTTTTGTTTTGTTTTATTTTTACTTTGAATTGAGTATGTTGATATCATTAACCACACAAGACTACTGCTTTGTTTGTCACCAGTGGGTGCTAATCGGTTTACATACTTTAGCAATGGTGTTTTATAAACAGGTACAATCATACATGCAACAAGGCATAAGAAGAGGAAAGGCCGTAATAAAATATTTTGAGCTGTTTAACTTGAGTATAGATGAAACATTAATAAACTATACCTATGGCAATAATTTTGACTGCTTTTACATCATTTTCAATTTTTTTAAAAAGTAGCTTTGAAAGATTTAATCTGCTGAGAGCTAAATCATCAGGCTTTGCAAGTTTAAATATAATAGAAAAGACAAAGTGTAAAGGAATGATCTCTGGGTTAGGGAAAATCTTTTATAACTATTTCTACTACTGCAAAGCTTTCTCTTTGGGTAGGATTTTATGATTCAATGACATTTTAACTTACTTTCATAATTACCTATGAGATAGTCAAAGCCCATTATTACCCATTTTTCTCCATCATTCAGTGGAAGAACCAAATAGGTAACTTTTCTGGGTTGATGGACATGTTATACACCTTCATCGGAGTTGCAGTTACAAGACTGCATACATATGTTAAGTCTCATCATGCTATACACTTACAAATTATACAAGTTATAATTTAATAACAATATTAAAAAGCAATATGCTATGGTGACAAGTGGGTGAACTAGAGAGGTTTTTGTATACTGTGTAGTAATGTTTAAGTCCTATTAAGTACATGGTCAGTAGAAGTTTCCTGCTCAAATGATATAGCGATTCAGTTAGATAAATAAATGAACTTTCACTAAAGTAGTAAGAAATTTTACTGTCTGTAACTTACTAAACAAAATTCAAAACAATTGCCCAGTCTAGTAGTCAATGCCCTTTTAGGAGTAAGGTGATGAACAGGTGATTTTATTGACTATTTAATGCAATATCCAATTATATAAGTAGTTGCTCAATTAATAACTAGAACCAAATTAGTTGCTCCCTTTCTTTCTTTGAAATTTAGCCATTCAAACTTTTGCTCCAATGGACCACTAACTTGCTTATAAATCAATACTCAATTATTGTGTGAATTTGCTACTCAGTCATTCAAAATTAACCTGGAGAAATTTTGAGCATGTGTTGGGTCATAGTATAAGACTCATCCACAGCTTCATGGTAGTAGAGGTAGATTAGAGAGGGTTGACAAACATGTAAACATTGACTTGTAACTTTACAAGTCAGAGGTCATTGAAAACTATACAATAGTCTAGTGACAACATGTAGTGCCTGTTAAAATATTGACTACAACTAAATTTTGGAAAATTTTACGTGAGTAACTTGAGCATACAGAAAGATTTCAGAGAGATTATAGAAGCTCTGGCTGACATAGGTTATCATTTCAAAGTATATTCCAGCCTCACCTAAGGTACAGAAGAATCACATAAAAATATGTCTTATATATACTAATGCTTACATATCTGGTAGGACTTGGGCACTAGAACTGATGTATTTTGATCAGGGTTAGTAATTACTCTAAAATAAAAAATACGAATCTTTATAAATTGCATCTCTTTATGCATAGCATCACTTAGAGTATTTGTAGTATATTTGGACACAAAATGGACTGTCCCAAAGGAATGAAGGACAAAGGAAGTAAGCTGAATCCAAAGGATTTCTATTCCTTCTGAGTAGACTAAAAAATTCATCTCAAGGTAATACACATCTGGAATTAGCTATTGAGTCTTCACTGATATTTCATTAGGAATTTATCATAGGCTGAAATGTAATGTCTAGAAATTATTAAGCCTCCTTATTTTTTATTAATAATTTCAGATATCAATAATTGGGGAACTGAATTATGATCTTTTTCATAGCTCACACATACTATCAGTTTAATGTTTGTTCATGTGATTTAAAATAATTTTAATAAATCAGACTTGCCTGCAGTTCTTTTGCTTCTTATAACAACAAAAATAAGTAAAAATATTAGTTATTTCTTTATAGAATTGATAAGATGTTAAAATACATAGAAACAGTGTAGTGTTAGAATAAGCAGGGCAGGATGACAGTCACTTATAGAGCAACAAGCCATTGCCAATATTACAGTCAGCTGACACTTTGATTTAAATTTACTCTGTGTGTGTGTGTGTGTGTGACAGAGAGAGAGAGAGAGAGAGAGAGAAATATGTATGCATACACACAATATAGTTTTGTCTCATTATGACCCTATCAGATACCCTCTTTTGAGTCTTACTGATTTTTTGTTGAAATATCCATACATTTCAAGCATGTATCAACTTAAAGAAGATTAAATAGCAACCCTGAGTTAAATTAAATATGGATTGTATATAGTGTTGACAGCTGAATCAACTCTTTCAGGCATATATTTTCAATATTGTGATTGTAGCCTCTTTGCTTAGATTTTTATTTGACACGTGCTTAGGTAAAGTTTAGGAAGAATAGACAATCATTTCTAACATTGATCAGAATAAGAAAAATTGTAACATACAGTTAGAAATATTATTTTCTCCAAGGCATAAAAAAGCTTTCTGGCACAAATTCAAAAGCTACATGTTCTTGCTTTTTGCCTTAAAGTAGAAATGACAGCCGTGAGTTAAGGAAATAATTATGGGAAAAGATGCAGAGGAATATAAACCAAGAGAGAGGAGACATGTAATACCTATGAATTACATGCATGGTCAGCATTTTTATTTGTAGAGATAGTCTATGTATTATCTGTACATAAATATGGTCACCGTACATGTAAAATATTTATAAATTACTCATCAGTTGCAAGTACTTATTTATATTTGATGTTTATTGTTCCTATCATTACACAGTTAGTTCTAGCTGTCTCTATAATAAATTCAATTTCATAAAAACAATTAATCCTATATCTGAAATATAACTTTGGTAAGTTGACTTCCTTTTCTAACTAATGAAAGAAAGCAACCAGTGAAATATTTTTTTACAAGCATCCAGGTTAAGATTGTGGATTACAACTGAAACATTTCATTTAATTTCCTTCCCATAAAATTTAACAAAATGAACAACAACAACAAAAAAACAATAAAAGCCAATCAAACAATATTCGCCAACAGCCAGAAAACAAGAACAACAGAACAACATAATGTAATTTAATAAACTAGTCCAAGGAAAGAAATAAAAGTTTCTAGAGGGGAAGGAAGAAGGGCACAAAAACAACCCAGCTCCCAACCACGCCTTCATCCTCAAAAAACGCTTGTTGTTCGTCTATCAATGGAGACTTAGGTTGCTTTCATATATTGTCTATTATTATTCAGCCAAATAAAAGAATGAAATCTTGCCATTTGTAACAATGGATGGACCTAGAGGGTATTATGCTAAGTGAAATAAGTCAGATAGAGAAAGACAAATACCACACGATTTCACTTTCATGTAGGATCTAAAAAACAAAATAAACAAACAAACAAAACAGAAACAGACTCATAGATATAAAGAACAAATTGATAGTTGTCAAAATGGAGAGGGGTTGGGAGAGCTGGGTGAAAAAAAGAAAAGGGATTAAGAAATACAAATTGCCGGTTATAAAAATAGTCACAGGGATGTAAAGTACAGCATAAGGAATATAGTCAATAATATTGTAATAACTATGAATGATGTAAGATGGGTACTAGACATCAAAATTATGACTTTAAAAGTTACGTAAATGTCTAATTGCTATGTTGTACACCCGAAACTAACAAAATATTGTATGTCAATTGTAATTTTAAAAAATTAAAAAGAGCTTGTCAATGCTCCTTAATACCATATAAATAGTATAAATAAACTTTAACACTTTCTTTTTCTTTTGATTGAACACTAATGGAAAGTGCCCCAGGGAAAAGTGAGCAAAGTCTGGAAAAATGAACTACAGAATAACTCTGATAGAAAAGTTCCAGGATTACTCAATGAAAAAATCTTACCTGAAGTATTTTCCACTAGGTGGAGTGACTCTAGAATAGGGCAGAGGCCATAGAGCACTGAGGAGAGTAGAGCCCAGAATTCTTGTAAAAATTGCATGCCACTTCATCTGAGTTCTCCTGGGTACATGACCAGTTTCCTCCTTCCAACTGTCTGCTACAGAAAATAGGCTAAAACATAAAATATTCATTTAAAAGTTAAAATGGCTGACACTACACTGCATTTTCTGGATTATCCTTCTGCACCTCCAAGCTAAAGTCTGAAAGCTGAATATTTTATGTTTCAGTAAATCAGTCCCTTCAAGTCTTCCTTTTGGCTCTAGGATCTACTGTGATACTGAAGGATATTTGTGTTCCTGTGGACCAGCTCGGCTCCAGTCCTCTATATTATTCTATGCCGAATCACCATCCACCTCCAACGCTTCATGGTCCAATATTCAATTTCAGATCACAACAACCCTACTGACTCAAAAGTCATGACCCCGTGCTCCCACTATTCTTAGTCTATCTTTATATGACCCCCAGTCTCTCAGCCTCTGCATTTTCTCTAATCTATCATCCCCATTTGTTCCAAGTTCCTTCCCCATCCAACATAGATCCTATGAACAATGATTATAATCACCTCTTACAAACAACTTCATTCTCCTAGAAATATCTTGTCTCTGGGTTGATGTGAGTTCATATTTCCTTGGTTTTGCTCCCTGATGTCTTCTGCACTGGGGCATTCTCCTACCATTATTTCTAGAATTGGGTCTTCCCTCAGGTGTTATCTCTGTTCTCTTCTTCCTTCTCCATATTTATCAATTTCCTTTTGTCAATGTAACAAATAATCACAAACTTAATACAAATTTTTTTATAGCTCTGAAGGTGAAATGTCCAAAATCAGTTTCACTGTACTAAGGTCAAGGTGTCAGCAGAGCTGGTTTTGTCTGGATTTTCTGAGGGGAGAATCAGTTTCCCTTCCTTTTCCAGCCTCTGATGTCCACCTACCTATATTTCTTACCCGGTAGCCTCTTCCTCCATCTCGACCAAGCAGCACTCCTGTCTCTGCTTCTGTCATCACATTGCCATCTCCTCTGACTTTGATTCTTCGAGTCTCTCGTAAAGAGCATTAAATCAGGCCCACCAGATAATTCAGGAGAATTTTAATCTTGTCTTAATTCTAAAGATTTTTAATTTAATCACATCTACAAAGTTCATTTTGCATATAAACTAACAGTCACAAGTTCTAGGGATTACAATGCAGACATAGTTGGGGGAGGAGGCATTATTCAGCCTACCATATTATACATTGTTACTGATGTTTTAATTCTGAAATTTTTAACTATAATTTATACACTAAAAATTCTCCAAATGTTTTTACAGTTGAGACTTTTCTGCTATGCAGCAGACTTACCTATCCAATTCCTCCATTTGAATATCCTACAGACATTTCATAATCTAAAATATCCAGACAGTTGCCAGTCTTTATACATTTTATCTTAATAAAATTGTTCTCTCTTTTCTCATATATTTAAACTTTTTATTCAATCTGCATCAATTTTATTAGACTGTAACCATGGTTAAGGGACCCCCCTCTACCACTTTTGCCTGCTTTCTCAAAGAAGCCTTTCCAATGTCCTCTGACCACGTTAAACAACTTTATTTTATGCTTTCATAACATCAAAAACCATTTCATCTTTGTGCTTAACACATTATAATTTTACACAGAGATGTCATTTTATATAATTTATTGGTATGAATGTATTTGCCATCTCTTTCTTCCATTAGACTACAAGTTCCATGAATAAATAAAGAATGAATGCTCTTATATAATACTGTATTTCATTAGCTTTACACAGATCCTAGGGCA
>NW_011889023.1:2120901-2127133 GCF_000151845.1 Pteropus vampyrus | reverse complement strand
TTTTTTTTTTTTTATTGAAAATTAGTTAGCAACAGATAAATTAGAGCAGAGCCTGGCAGTGGAGATGGGAAAGAGAATGCAAACATCAAAAACTTAAAGAGAAAGTCAGAAAGAACACATTTCTGAAAGATTTCATGGTATAAAAAATGAAGTTCTACATTGAGAACATATTTGTTTCTAATAATAAATCTGTCAATGGCAGTCATAAATACCATTTCACAATATTCACACAACTCTTATTTGTCTGTTTTATACATATCAACTCCTTGAGGTAAGAGTATTCATATTCCTAAGTGGGAAATGAGTCTAATCTACAGATTTATTATATGTTTTCTGTTTATCAGTGCAATTCATCTTCAACTTCTGTACTGTTTCAGGCACAATTCATAATCTTGAGCAGATAGTGGCAAGTAACATATAAATCACATCTGAAAATTTCTATGTGCTCTGCATGGGACCTTGTCAACAACTGATAGAACTTCTAGAATGCAGCCAGCTATGGGACTTTCTCATCTACAAGACCTCCTACTCTTCATCATTTCACTACAGCTTAGTGCTTAAAGCACACAATTGAGATTTACAGCCATGTGCCGCTTAACAATGAGGATTCATTCTGAGAAATGCACCATTAGGCTATTTTGTCAATGTTCAAACTTCACAGAGTGCATTTACTCAAACCTAGATGGGATAGCCTCCACACCTAGGCCATATGGTATATAGTCTGTTCTCCTAGGCAACAAACTTATACAGCATGTTATTGTGCTGAATACTGTAAGGAATTCCAACACAATGGTAAGTATTTGTGTATGTAAAATAGCTAAATATGGAAAAAGTACAGAAAAATGTGAATAAGAAAATTTTTAAAAAGGTATACCTATATAGGGCACTTAGCATGAATAGAGCTTGGAGGGCTAAAAGTTGCTCTAAGTGAGTCAGTGAATGAGGGGTAAGTGACTGTGAAGACCTAGGACATTACTATACACTACTGTAGACTTTATAAACGTTGTGTATTTAGGCTACACTAAATTTATAAAACAACACAAGATTAAACCAAGCACAAGAGAAAATGATTCAATCAAGAGACATGATAATAAACATGAGATGTATGAAGCTGCTGCCGTCTTAACACAACATACTGTTTTACAGCAAATTTTTTTTATAGAGAGAGTACATTCTAAAATAACAATAAAAAGTATAGTATAGTAAATACATAAACTACTAACATAGTTTTTGTTATCATTTTGTTCCACTAGCGGTAGGTTTGTTTACACCAGCATCACCACAAACACATGAGCAATGCATTAAGGTATGTTGGCTACAGTTTCACTAGATGATGGAAACTTTTCACCTTCGTTATAAACTTATGAGGCCGCTGTGGTATATGCGGCCTGTCATTGACTGAAACACATGACTATTTATTGCAAATGTGGAGCTACTTGACCTTGACAGTAATCTAGGGCTTACTTCCCTCTTCCTACCCACTAGACTAATTAAGAATTCAACAACAACAATGGCCATTCTGTCCTAGTCAACACCTTTTTATTCTTTACTTAGGTGGTAATATTTCACACTAAGGCCCGCCTCAGCTTCCCATTGATAAACCCTGTTCTTTGAATTGAAAAAACTCACAAAGCACAGGGATAAATTTTGTTTTCAATTTCTAACCCACATGAACATTTGAAGAGGTTTGACTAAAGATAATAAGGTTATACTTTTTTCTGGCTTTTCAAATTGGAATTAATAAATGATGTCTTTACTAGATTAAAACTTAAAACCAATTAAAAGCAAATCATTCCAGTGAAATTAGTCAGATTCCACAATTTGAAAGAAATATGATAGCACAATTCAATACTTATGGGGAAAAAACATCTATGACTAAAGAGATACCTGTTAATGAGTTTCTAAAAATAAGGAGATTCAGTAATTGTCATTGAAACAACTCATTATCTGTTTCAGAATTTTACCAGTCAAGCTCTTTATTATTTCTAATTCAGAATTAGAGAAGGGTGAAAAGAAACTGTAGTCCCTATTCTTTTCATAAAAAGGCCCATTACCTTAAATCAGTTTTCGAAAGGTATGATGGAGTAATGATAAAGGTTGTTTTTGCTTTTTCAGAAAGGCCTTCATTTAAATTACCTAAGCAAGTACCAAAGTTTTTTCAACTCTATTTTAGTCCTTTTCCCCCTGCTGCCACCTCACTGTTTTACCAGTGACAATAAATGTGATAATGAGTAATGACATCTATTCATGGAGAGTGTGAAAGGTCTGAAGTTACAATACTTTCATTAGAAAAATGTGTGTCTAACAGGTCAGCCCAGCTCCGATTCTGTAAAAAAGATACATTTTCCTTAAATTTCATAGAGTCCTCATTTCTTTCTCACCCTCCCCACCACTTCAGTCCTATTAACTACACAAGCTTTTTCATGGCAGTTTAAGTGTAAAGAAATGTTTCAATTCTTATTTTTATCCATTAAAATGCAAATAATGTAGGGTTTTCTGATTGTCTAATCCTTGGGGAGCTTTTGGATATGCAACATTGAGTATGTTTTCAGAGTGAATTCTTCTATATCCTTCATCTTCCCCCTTCCAACATGCAGAACACAATGAGTGATTACTGTTAAGCCAGGAAAGTGAGATATATGTAGAGATTAAAAATGACCTTGCTCTCTTGGTCTCTATTCAGAACTAGTTGTACAAGGCACAGAGAGAGACCATTTGAAAAACTCAAGGTTGCACATGTTATTTCTACAGCTCTTCCATATCATGATTTCAAAGCTATTTCATTGACATTGGTTGTATGTTACTTGAACTCTAACAACAACAACAAAAATAACACTACTACCTGTGTAATTAATATAATAAAAATGATTCACTATGAAAGTCTGTAGGTTTTAGAAATCTAGAAAGATAGCTTTTTGTCAGAGGTTTACTTCAAAATAAAATTTAAAGTGCTACAAAAAGAATGAAATTATGTATAGCAGGGAATTTTTAAGCCATATATATCTTTTTATATATATTTATCTTTATATATATTTTCTCAAGTCAGCTTCTTAACTTTCACTGAGTGATGCCAAAATGTCTTTTTAAGGTGACTTGTTTTTATCCAAATATCCATGTCTGCAAAATCAAGGCAAAACAGAAAGCCATCCATCCTCAGTATCTTTCCTTATCCTCTCTCTTCCAGGAATACTTAAACCCTAGGCTACATTGTATCATCTAGATTTGGCCTTCCTTGGTTCATTTCAGACTTCGTCAAAATTTAACTATTTTGAGCCTCTCGTACCTTCAAATCTTCAGTCAATATAATAAACTAATCGACCTCTCACATTAATATTTACATAGATATACATATTATTTCATGTAACCTATGGGAGAAATATGATTTAAAGGCACAAAGCCACTGTTATGGACAGAATGTCAGGCAAGCTTCTGTGGAAAGTATAGACATTTAATACTTCAATGAGCCCCTTTTTGGCTTCTTGACTGGCCCAATATAATTAGCCTTCTTCTCTTCCAGAAAGTAAGATTCATTTTGAAATATGGATATTCAAGAACCATATAGAAGTAGCAACTGGCCTCAGACATAAATCTAGTATTAAAATTATGTTATATGCTGCAAAGTAACCAAATAGTTACATAAAATCATATAATTTGTTTTTTTACTTATTCACTTCACCAGTTTAGGGAGTTTTTTAGTAGCGCTATTTAACCCTATTGCATATGCCATTTTGTTATGAAAAATAGGCTACATGAAACAAATAAGTAAAGCACGTTTCTGTTCTTCATACAGAAAAAAGAGCTTGCGTAAAACACAGAAATCCTCTAGGAACAAACTATCCTTTTCCTATGAATAGATTCAAAGACGTAAGGTTGAAGAGCAGACTGAAGGTTCCTAAAAATTAGTCTTTATATATTATATACTTAAAAATATGATCCAATGTCCTATTACAAGAGATTTGTAGAGGATTCATAACAGAGAGACACAGAAAACCAAACATTTTTAAAAAATTTAACTTAACTTGCAAAAATTTCAAAAGCCCTTCTGACACTTACCAGTGCCATAGGAGCAATGTATTTACTGGCACTACGCATTCTCAGTCTGAAGAAATGCAATAATAATACATGGATTTCTAATGTATTAAAATTTTCCCCTTTGCTAGAGTTTTAGAGCTAATGTACACTAAATTTGTTGTCTGAGCTTATAACCTTATCATTCTCTTGCCTGTATTTAGTTAGTATTTATTATTTTGTATTAGAAACTAAGTTGGTTTTCTAATTATTTTTTTTACTGTGTATATTTGATCTTCTTAAAAAATAAATGAGTGTACTTGGGTCTCAGGTAGTACCTTTCATTTCTTTGGCACTATCCAATTGCATTAGAACCACATAGTGCTCTTGGTGCAGGCATCAAGGTGATTCATCAGGATTAAATTAGAAAACTGAGCCATCAACTGGCTCTGTGACTCTGGACTACTCATCTAACTTTTTGAGACTTCTGGTTTTTCTAAAATAAAATGGGGGTGATTGTACTCTTTCTAAGATACTTTCCGTGTATAAAATTCCATGATGCTTAATTAAGGAAACAAGTAGAGGAAGGGAATAATATGAATGTATGGGAAGAAGCATAAACTGCCAAATCTTTGGTAAAACTATTCATGTGTTTCAAAACCAGAATGAGTATTATGGAAGAGCAGACAGAAACCAGAGAGAAATCTAGTCTCTAAAGATAGAATGATGTGTATCCAGAATTGTGAGTTTAATGCTTTTTCTTACTGAATGAACTCTCCAACCATGTGCTGCTTGGATGGCAAAAACCCTGAAGTGTCAAGAAATTAAGATAAACCTGGCAGAACAGCTAAATATTAGGAAAATCAGAAAAATAACAGAAAGATGATCTTAATCTTTATGCTTATCCTCATCTCTGCCCAAATTTGGCAGTCATAGGGAAAACTATCAGAGAGATACAGTGAAAAGCAGCAGTGGGAAGACATGAGAACATGGTAGATAGATAAGTAGCAGTGTATCATGGGGAATGGGAAGTGGACAAATTTTGCAGATTGATTCCAGGCAACTACACATCATAGTAGAAAAAAAATCCAATCTTCAGAAAAATATGATGCATCTACAGTTGCTACAGTGTATTTTCTATAATATGCATATTTTAACCCCAGATTAATATACAAAAAAGGAAAGTATTAATTTATACTCAAGAAAGAAGGTAGTCAATAAAACAGACTCTGACTAGTCTCTGATATTGTATTAACAGTCAAAAGTTTCAAAGTAGCTATTATAAATATGTTCAAAAATGGAAAATATGCTTAAAATTTTTAAGAAAATGGTATCAATAAATGAACAGAATCTGAACAAAGAAAATCTGGAGCTGAAAGTTACAGTTATTAAAATAAAAACTTTTCTAGATGGACTCAATATCAAATTAGACATGGCAGAAGAGAAAATTAGTGACTCTGAAAATAGATCAATATAAATTACTCACTTTGTGGAACAGAAAGAAAAGAAGATCAAATAAGAATGAATAGAACCTTGGAATATGATCAATCCTGGAGAATGTTCTGTGTACACTTGAGAAGAATGTACATTCTGCTCCTGCTAGATTGAATGTTCTGTGCATGTCTATCAGGTTCATTGGTATAAAGAATGCTTCAAGTCCAATATTTACTTGTCTTTCTGTCTGAATGATCTATCCATTATCAAAGGGGCATTCCCAAATCCCCAGCTATTATTGTAATGTCTTATATTTCTCCCTTCAAATCCATTAGCATTTGATTAATATACTTAGTTGCTCCAATGTTAGATGCATAAATACTTATGATTGTGATATCTTAATGAATTGCCTCTTTATCATTATATAATGACCTTCTTTGTCAATTGTTACCTTTTTTTTTTTTTTTGGCTTAAAGTCTATTTTGTCTAATATAAATACAGCTGCCCCTATTCTCTTTGAGTTTATATTTTCATGGAATATCTTTTTCTGTCTCTTCACTTTGAGCCTCCATGTATCCTTAAAACTTAAGTGAATCTCTTGTAGGTAGCATATAGTTGGGTCTTTTTGCTTTTTGTTTTGTTTTGTTTTTAATCCGTTCAGCCACTCTAAGTCTTTTAGTCGGAGAATTCAATTCACTTACATTTAAAGGACTATTGACAGGTAAGAACTTACTAATGCCATCTTATTAATTGTTTTCTGGCTATTTTGCAGTTTCTTTATTCTTTTTTT
>NW_011889023.1:2118242-2120851 GCF_000151845.1 Pteropus vampyrus | reverse complement strand
CTATTATTGTAATGTCTTATATTTCTCCCTTCAAATCCATTAGCATTTGATTAATATACTTAGTTGCTCCAATGTTAGATGCATAAATACTTATGATTGTGATATCTTAATGAATTGCCTCTTTATCATTATATAATGACCTTCTTTGTCAATTGTTACCTTTTTTTTTTTTTTTGGCTTAAAGTCTATTTTGTCTAATATAAATACAGCTGCCCCTATTCTCTTTGAGTTTATATTTTCATGGAATATCTTTTTCTGTCTCTTCACTTTGAGCCTCCATGTATCCTTAAAACTTAAGTGAATCTCTTGTAGGTAGCATATAGTTGGGTCTTTTTGCTTTTTGTTTTGTTTTGTTTTTAATCCGTTCAGCCACTCTAAGTCTTTTAGTCGGAGAATTCAATTCACTTACATTTAAAGGACTATTGACAGGTAAGAACTTACTAATGCCATCTTATTAATTGTTTTCTGGCTATTTTGCAGTTTCTTTATTCTTTTTTTTCCTATCTTGCTTCCTTCCTTTGTGTATTGACAATCTTCCATAGTTAAATGTTTTGATTTCTTTCTCTTTCTCTTTTGTGAATCTATTGTAAGTTTTTGCTTTGTGGTTACCATAGGCTTACATAACACATTATATAGAAATAACACTATATTTTATGCTGATAACTTAATTTTAACTGCATACAAAAACTCTACGGTTTTATTCCTCTTATGTCTTTAATATCAAAATATATATCTTAGAGGATTCTGGGAAACATAGTGGAATGAGAGATGTCCTCAGATCTCTCCCCTTGAAACAATAATAAGCTGAACATCAAAAACTCAACAAAAAACACCCAAACTACACACCAGCATGTCTGAGTGTGGGATCTGTTCATAAGAGCTACCACAGGTCAGAACCCCGGGTGTCAGGTGGTGGACTGGGAGAAATAAAGAAGCTGCCTCTTGCAGCCTCCAGAGCTCCCTACAAAAAGAGGGAGAGGAGAGAACGTGCAGCAATGTCCCTGAAGAGCTTGCCTGGAAGTGCTGTGAGTTCCATGCAGCCAGCAGCAAGGCCTAGTCATCAGAACAGAAAGCAGAGAGAAATGAGACAAGAATGCAGAAAAACAACAAGTGATATTTTCCAGCCCCGGTTGCAAAACCAAGGCTGAGCCGCAGCCCCCAACTCCCAACTGAGAGGACCCCTCCCCCCATGACCTGTGAGACCAATCATCGTGGAGCCCCAGGAGAATTTGAGCAAAAGTTGCCAGGAATGTTGCTGATACTGACAGGGACTGAAACTGAGGATAGCAAGCATGATTAAATATCTACAAGAAAATTAAAAAGGCATTATTTAGGCTTTATATAAAGCAGGGATCCAAAAGGCTTAGATGCTACCTACAGGAAACAAAAAGAAAAGCGCCTTCTTTGCAGCAGGCTAAAGAGAGACCTTTATATAAAATCTTCTTTCTGTAAAAACAGCAGAATACATTTCCATTAATGCCCAGGTGCAGAAATAGTCCATTAAACACCATGAACAACCAAAGTGGCATGGCATCTCAGAAAGAAAGAGAAAAATCTCCAGAAAATAAGTTTATAGATATAGAAATCTGCGACTTAAATGAGAGACAATTAAGATGGTACTTCTGCAAAAACTCAGAGAGTTTTGAAACAAGTCATATCAACAATTTCAGAATTGAAAAAATAACTAGATAAGCAGGGCAAGGAGATTGAAACTCTCAAAAAGAACAGAATAGATCTTCTGGAGATTAAAAAAACACACTGCAAGAGTTGAAAAATAAAATAGCAAGCTTGGGAAATAGAGTCGACAAATGGAGGGAAGAATTAGTGATATCAAAGACAGAAATCTAGAAATAAATGAGAAGGAAGAAGAGAGAAACCGAAGAATGAAAAATAACGAAAGAGAAATTCAAGAACTAGCTAATACCATCAGGAAAGGACACATAAGAATAATGGGCATTACCAAAGGTTAGGAAAAGGAGCAGGGACTAGAAAGCATTTTCAGAAAAATAGTAGACGAGAATTTCCCAAATCTAAGGAACAAACTGAAGCTTGGAATTCAAGAAGTCAACCCAAAAAAGTCTTTACCAAGACATATTGTATTAAATTTATCAAAAATCAATGACAAAGATAGAATTCTCAAGGCAGCCAGGGAGAAGAAAACAGTAACTTATAAGGAAAACCCATTAGATTATCCTCAGACTTCTCAGCACAAACCTAACAAGCCAAAAAGGAATGGAATCAAGTATATAAACTATTAAGTGAAAGGAACTACCAGCCTAGAATAATGTATCCAGCTAAGCTCTCCTTTGGATATGAAAGAGAAATTAAGACCTTTCCAGACATACAAAAATTGAGTGAATTCTCCACTATGAGGCATGCACTACAGGAAACACTGAAGGGGTCAGCTCACCTAAAACAAAATGAAAAAAAAAAAAAATACATATTAAAAGTAAAGTGACTATCACGCAAATAGAATCAGAGGAGTGCAATCCTTACTAAGAACAGGGCATTATGAGCTTAAATAATAAGAGAATTGCTATAGCAAGATAGTAATGAATGTACAGCATACATAGGAACAAATTGAGATAACAATGACTGAAAAGGAGAGG
>NW_011889023.1:2114739-2116142 GCF_000151845.1 Pteropus vampyrus | reverse complement strand
ATTAATGTGATACACCACATAAACAAATTAAAAAATAAGAATCATCTGATCATATTCATAGATGCAGAAAAAGCCTTCGACAAGATACAGCATTCATTTACGATCAAAACTCTTAACAAAATCACTATAGAAGGAAAGTAACTTAACATAATAAAGGCCATATATGACAAACCCTCAGCCAACATTATACTTAATGGTGAAAATCTAAAAATCTTCCCTCTAAAATCAGGAACAAGGCAAGACTGTTCACTATCTTCACTGTTATTCAACATAACATTGGAGGTCCTAGCAAGTGCAATCAGACAAGAGAAAGATATAAAGGACATCCAAATAGAAAACAAAAAGTCAAACTGTCACTATTTGCTGATGATATGATTCTCTATATAGAAAACCCTAAAAACTCCACAAGAACACTACTAGAAACAATAAGCAAATACAGTAGTCCCTGGACACAAAAGCTATATATATAGCTTTTCTATACTCTAATAATGACATGTCAGAAAAAGAAGTAGAAAAAATAATTCCTTTTGTAATAGCTCTGAAAAGAATAAAATACCTAGGAATAAATTTAACAAAACATGTGATGGACCTATATAATGAATACTACAAGATCTTATTAAAAGAAATCAAAGAAGATACAAAGAAATGGAAAGAGATTCCATGTTCTTGGATAGGAAGAACTAACACTTTTAAAATGACCTTACTATCCAAAGTATTATACAGATTTAATGCAATCCCCATCAAAATCCCATTGGCATTTTTTAAAGAAATGGAACAAAAAATCATCAGGTTTGTATGGAAGCATAAAAGATCCTGAATTGTCAAAGCCATCCTGAGAAAAAAGAACAAGACTGAAGGCATCACTCTGCCTGACTTCAAATTATACTACAAAGTGACAGTGATCAAAACGGTATGGTATTGGCAGAAAAACAGACACACGGACCAGTGGAACAGAATTGGGAGTCCAGAAGTAAACCCATATTTATATGGGCAAATAATTTTCGACAAAAACATTAAAAACATACAGTGGAGAAAGGAAAGCCTCTTCAATAAATGGTGCTGAGAAAACTGGAAAGCCATCTGCAAAAGAATGAAACTAGACTGTAATCTATCATCGCACGCCAAAATTAATTTAAAATGGGTTAAGGTCCTAAATATAAGACCTGAAACAATAAAATGCATAGAAGAAAACATAGGAACTAAACTCAAGGATCTTGAACTTAAAGATGAATTTGACCTCAAAAACAAGGGAAGTAAAAGCCAAAATAAATGAATGGGACTACATCAAATTAAAAAGCTTCTGCTCAGCAAAAGAAACCATCAACAAGGTGAAGAGACAATCATCCGAATGGGAAAATATATTTGCAAGCAATGCCTCCGATAAAGTCTTAATATCTAAAATA
>NW_011889023.1:2107713-2113914 GCF_000151845.1 Pteropus vampyrus | reverse complement strand
AAAAAGAGGAAAATATTTATATATACATATATATACATCTTTTCATATTATGTTTTCATTAACGAACTATTATATAGTTATTTTTAGTACTCATGCCCTTTAATAATCTTTATACTAAAGTTAAGTGTTTAACATTTTACCATATTATAGTGTTAGAGTATTTTGAATTTGACTACATACTTACCTTTGCCAATATGTGATATATTTTCATATGTTTTTATGTTGTCATTTCAGGGAATCTGTGGGTGAGGTATTTCCAGCAGTTAATGGGTGAGCTTCTTGATGGAGTTCATGATGCACTGGATCCCCATTCTTTTAATGCCTTCCAAGAGTCCTACCTGTTGCTCTCCCAGCTTCTTCATACCTCCAGCCATGTAGCTCATGATTCAATAATCTAAATGGGCCAAGAAAGAAATTATCTGCTTTGGCAGCATCTCACATGGCTGGAGATGCCAGGTGCTCTCTCATGTACTCTCTCTTTCCCCAGTGGGAGAATCACAGACAAGAAGATCTTTCTGGACCCTGAGCTGGGCTGCCTTGTGGTAGGGATGATGTGAGTAAAGTCAAGTTGTTCTTTGTACCCATTTCTATGTATATTTTTTGGCTCCAACAATGTTCTGAAATGTCTCTTCTGGAAACCTGGACTTCCACAAAGGCTCTCTTGTACATGAGTGATGTCTAAGGCAGTGTTTTCCAGGGGCTCTGTACCAAGGCCAAGAGGGGATGGAGCTGGCTCATACATTACCAGAGAGTACATAGCCATAAACAAGGTCATCTGCCTATTGCCCAATTCATGGGTGTGCAAGACTCCTTCCAGGTTCCTTGGTGTATAGTGCTGGATCCTACAGCTTCCACAAAAACACTTTTGCCTATGGAATGATGCCAAATTTTTGTTTTTGAGGTGGGAGAAAAAATGAGGTATGTCTTATGCCACCATAATGCTTATGCCACTCTGAGTCCAAGATTTTCATTGGGGGCTGGTCACATTGGTACTTTCTCTCTACACAACAAAGGATGATTCCCAAAGTTCCAGACTCCCAGAAGAAAAGCAAGTATTTACTGTAAATCATACTGTTTGCACAAACAATCTAGGTAAACTGGTACATCAGAGTTTAGTGTATAAAGTACACAAAACAGCCTTATTATTTAGTAACATTGGGAAAATTCCAAAGTCAAGTTTTCATGTACCGACCTCACAAGCATGCCCTTCAAAGAATAATGTCAAACCTGCTATATTAACTCTTTTCTACACAGTCACCCTAGTAGTGCTTCTACAACCCAGCTGAGGCTTTCCTTTTCATGCCTGTGGTTAAATTTTGTTTGGGTTTTTTTCCCCAAAACTTGTAGAAAAAGCCTCATTACATCCTCTGCAGAGAAATCAGGTACCAGCTAACCAGTTCCATCTCTTCAGATGTCTGAACTTCATCTCCACAAGTCCATTCCTTAAAGCTTTTAAATTTGAGTATAAACGTGTACCACGTGTAACAACGTGTAACAACGTTTCAGTCAACAGCAGGTCACATATAGGACAATGCTTCTCACAAGATGATTATGGAGCTAAAAAATTCCTATTGCTAAATGACATTGTAGCCATTATAATATTGTAGCACATTATTCACATGTTTGTAGTGATGCTGGTATAAACAAACCTACTGTGCTGGCAGTCGCTGGCAGTTGTATAAAGTATAGCACATAAAATTATGTACAGTACATAATATTTGATAATGATAACAAACTACTATATTAGTAGTTTATGTATTTACTATACTTTTATTGTTATTTTAAAGTGTACTCTTTCTACTTATAGAAAGTTTGCTGCAAAACAGTATGTCATATTAAGATAGCAGCAGCCTCATACATCTCAAGTTTATCATGTCTCTTGATTGCATCACTTTCTCTTGTGCTTGGTTTAATTTTGTGTTGTTTTATAAATTTAGTGTAGCCTAAGTACACAGTGTTTATAAAGTCTTTCTTTGGCAGAGTGGTTGACTGTTCTATAACCATTGCTTCTATCAGGGTCCAGTAAGGGAATAGAAAACAAATCAGTTATTAAACAGAAAGAATGTAATGTAGAGACTCATCAACTAGGTATAAAGTTGTAAGCTAGGTATCTGAAAAATAAAGAGAGAATATTAACGTACAACAGAGGCAGAAACTGCAGATATTATCCCTATGCCTTAAAGAACAAAGGAGAAAAGTTGGAATTATTAAAATTCGGACACTTAGAGAAGAGTTCTTGCAGAACTGAAACTCAGGCCTTTGAGGAAAGGGTACTGGTTCAGCTGCTCAACAGATATTAGTATCTCTGTGCTTGGAGAAGAAACCTGGAAGCAGCTTCCCAGCCCTCAGAGGACCAAGCACTGTTGGCTGATGCTGGTGACTATAAAGGTGACAAAATGAGGCTTGTTCCACAAGTGCTGAAAAACCGCTAACTGAACTCAACTTCTACTACATAGGGAAAAACTCGCTGCTGGGGTAAAGAAGTGATGCCAAGATGACGCCCACAGGAACTGCAAGCAGTCAGGAAGCCAATTGGAAGTAAACAGAAAAGTGAAAAAGTCCCTTCTTTCTCCTCCAGCCTTACTTACTGTCTCTCTATTCTGCCCACTATTGGCAGAGTCAAACAGGAAGTCAGCTGGCAAAGCAGTAATAAGGTTTGCAGAGTTCTAGCTTTAGCTTCACAAAGAAAGCAATTACAGAAGGTTGATTTGGAGCTGATAATTACTTAATTACTGGCACAGCCATCCACCGGTAATTCTTCTGCAATAACTGAATTGACTTATGATTACAATTACACTGTGGTAAGTGGCTAAACTACTTAGGTATTTTAGTAGCTTACTAAGAAGCTGTAAGACTCCACATAGTCTCACAGTTTTAACAATAAAGAGATAAAAATTCAAATTCCAATCCCTGTGCATTGTTATACAAGAAGATACATTATGTATCTTTATGTCTATTTCTGATGCTTGTTTGAGGAATACTGAACCAGCCTATGGCTTCCAAGAGTAAAAATTAATAAAAATAAATTTGACAAATATTTAACAGATATTAAAAAAAAAAATCTAAAGCGTCCTCTAAATGAGACAAAATAAGGCTAATCATAAATAACTTGATTTATCATATTTATATCAAGAAAGATATATCGTTATGTCCTGTTGGCAGGAATTTCATTTACATTTCTATGCAGCGGGGACAGTTTGGCTATATACATCATAATCTTCTAAAATACACTTCATTCTTTAGATAGAACACTCATTTCTAAAAGTTTGATCTAAGGCGGTTATTATATGATCATAAAATAGATTTAGCTCAAGATTGCTAAAATAAACCTAAAAGTTTACTCATAGGAGCCTGGTTAAGTGATTTATACAAGTAATGAAATACTATGCAATCTATAGACATCACTGGCTAGACAATCTTTATTAACATAGAAAGAAAAAGTTGTAGAATATTCATCCATTCAACAAATATTTACTGGGTACCTCCATTAGCCAATGAACCAAACATTGACAACGTTCTTGTCCATGAAAAGCAAAATGTAAATTTTATGTAAAACTGTTTACATATACTGATATGAGCACACACTCATAAATATACATAGATATACATATATACAAATGTCTGGTGGGATCTTCTAAAAATATTGAGTCAAGTTTCAAAACCACATGCTTTTCTTTCAGTGGGGGGACTATTTTTACTGCCTTTACTTTTTTATATTGCATGTTAGTATAATTTTTTTGTTGTTATATATACACTTTAAAAAAATTCTAGACATATTCAAAATCTAGGGCACTAAACTTTAGCAGAGTTCACAGTTGAGTGTGATTTATCTTTTGCTCAGAATTATTTTATCATTTGGTTTGTGTCATTCTTTGGGAATTTATATTCCATTCTGAATTATAATTAGTTTTGTACTTGTCTTCTTTCCTTATAAGATTACAAGTTTCCTGAGGACAATGACACTACCTTGTGTAACTTTTGTTCCTTATAACATCTAAAATAGAGCTTTGCTTTTAGTGTGTGCTCAATAAATATTGTGTTTCATTCATTCCTAGTTTCACTCATCATCAAATTACACCGGGGATTAATCAGGATAATTGCTTCACCCATATACTTTATGAGTGATCATGCACTACTGATAGCCCGTGCTGGGAAGCAGCCTTAGTGAGCTACATTTTGTAATATATTAACCTTAATCCTCCAGACTCAGGTCATTGTACTGCGGGTGGATACTTGACCCAAAGGTAGCTAGTTCAAAGATTGGCCACAGACATAACTTGGAAAAAAAGTTTGACTAATATACTATACACAAGAAAGAAAAAAAATCAGAACGGTTATAAGCCAATGAAATGGTTCCTAACTCTATTAATAATGAAAATGCAAGCTAAAACAAAACACAGAAATGAGATTTTACCCATTGGGTCATTAAAAATAAGAGTGACAATGCCCAGTAATGGAAAGAACAAAGAGAAATGGTCACTCTCATAAACTGTGGGTGAGAATGTAAATTAAGGCTTCTTTGGAAGGCAGTTTGACAGCATCCATCAACATTTACATTGTGCTCATTTTTTGATGTAGTTATTTTGTACCAGGAATACAACTTGAAGAAATATTCCATGTGCACAGAGATGAGGCAAGAATGATCTTTGTATTGTTTGTTCATACAAAAAATACTTAAAATATTTTCATCTTTAGAAAAGAAAGTTAAGTAAAATATGTTAATCCATACTTTAGAAAAAGAGGTAGGGATTCAATAAATAATAATAAAACTTTATTATTAATGAAAATAAATCAAATCCAATATACAGTCCTATGTAATCAGGCTCTGCCTCTGGGAATCCATTTCCTCTCTCTCCCCCATCACTTACTCTTTCAAAATCATGGGCATTTTGCCCTTGTTTATTCCTCTATTTGTATTATTCCTTGTCCAAACAGTCTTTTGATTGGTTCGTTCTCTCAAGGATCTCTGCTTAAATGTCACCCTATAGAGTTCTTTCCTGAACTTCCTGACCTCAATTCTCTCTACCTTTTATCCCTCTTCATTTTTCTTCATAGAAATTACCAGTTTTTGACATTAAATATTGAGCTACATATTTTTAATTATCCACTTCCTTCACTAGAACTGTCTATGGCAAGGACTTTATCTATTGATCATTATCAAATCCCCAGTGCCTAAAAAGATATCTTGTGATGAATGAATATAATAGGTTAATTAATTATTTAAAAAGTATGTGTTAGAATTCAATGTTTTAACATGGAATGATATCTAAGATATATTGTTGTTGCCAAAAATATATATAAATGACATAGTCTCATTCTTGTAAAGAATATGTGCTTGTGCATATATGTAAGTGTGTGTATTTATAGATATGTTTGTGTATGTGTATTTGATATACAAATACATGTAGATATCTAGATAAGGAACTAAAATTACACACATCAAATTGTTATCTCTGTCAAGGAAAGTGTCAATGGGAGGAAAAGAAAAGGAACTTCCACATCTATTCTTATATGAATATACTTCCACATTTACTTTTATGTTAATATTTTATAGAATAGATTTATATAGTTTTCATAAAAGAAAAACAAAAAAGGAAAAATATTAATAATTATAAGAAAAATCGCATTTTTAAGCTTTTTTCTTATAAAAGGCAATATTCTGAGCACTACAGATATATTAACTCATGTAATCATCAGACCACCCATAGAGAGTATATTATTATTATTTCCATTAAGAACAAAGTTAAGGATTATTTATGGTGGTCAAGAAGTGTCTTTCAATCGATGTTTGGATAAAGATATGGTACATATATATACAATGGTATATTACTCAGCCATAAGAAAAGATGAAATACTGTCATTTGTGATGACATGGATGGATATTGAGATGATTGTGCCAAGCAAAATAAGTCAGATAGAAGAAGCTGAGAACCACATGAGTTCACTCATACATGGGATATAAAACTGAAAGCAACAAACAAACAAGACAAACAGATAAATAAAAACTCATAGACACAGACTACTGTTTAGTGGTTACCAGAAGGAAAGAGGGGAGGGGGAGAGGTAGAAAAAGGTTAAAGAAGGGTCAAATATATGATGACAGAAGGATATTTGACATTGGGTGGTGAACACACAATGCAATATACAGATGATGTATTATTGAATGATATACTTGAAACATATAATTTTATTCACCAAAGT
>NW_011889023.1:2103271-2105273 GCF_000151845.1 Pteropus vampyrus | reverse complement strand
AAATAATCAAATTAAGCTTGTCACTTAACTCTATTAATTTACATGCATGTTCATTTACCACATGGCTATGCAAGTCTTCTGGGTCATTTGTTTCATGTTCACAGAACTGACACAAGTACTGTTCATCACAGCTGTGCTCCTGGAAATGCAGGTAGAGTTCACTGCTTGAGGAGAACTGTACATCACACTGCTCACATCAATAAGGGTGATCACTAAAATGGTGTTTGCAATGTGCTGGCTGAGATACCCAAGCATGGACATTTTGGAAATTTTCCAAGGGATCATCAAAATAATCTATATATTTTTGCATATGTTTATGTTTATGCACTGATCTTTTCTTTCAGGCTTTCTTTCTGTCTGTCTCTGTCTTTTTTTCTTTCTACTATATGTTTATTTGATTGGCCATTTATTTCTTTAATCTTACAGTTAGGTATAGCCTAATTGAGTGAATTTAAGGTAAATTATATGAAAAAAGGCACAAAAGAAAAGAACAATACAAAAGAAAATATTATAAAAACAGGTATGCCTCATGTTAAATTAAAATGCTTCTTCCTTTTGAATTTTCTTACTCAACACATCAATGTATCATGACAGATTACATTATGCACTGCATTTTACTTTCTTCAGAGCTTCTCCATGTGATGAAGAAGAGATTATGGGTAAGAATTTCAGATAGACATAATTCTGATCTCCTTCTATCTCTTTATCTATTAAAATAATAGGTCATTTATTTCTATTAAACTAATATGGAATCATAGCTATAGTCCTCTCATGGGATTTTATCATCTTTAAGGTTTCATGTGAGAGTTAAGTGAGATTGATCATTATAATCATCAGAATCTTCTAATTAAAAAGACAGTTGTTTATCCATAAGTGAAATTTGAAGATGTTCATGCAGTCCGAACACTGGCATTACATTATAGAGTACACTAGTTTGTTAATAGTTTCAAGATCACCTTGCGCTTTTTCTGCTGCAGAGCATGAGGTTTATCGTTTGTGAATCAGGATTAAATTTGAGCATATATGATTACAAACACATACATGGCAAAGCTTGGCTTTCACAAGTCAAAGTGCCTACATATAAAGAATTGTTCTTTTAAGAATAAACTGAAAACAAAAACAAAAACAAAAACAAAAAACAAAAAATAAGGTATCACATCTAGTTTGTAGATTTTTTTTCCTTTCCTCTAAAAGAGACTGAAAGATTAGGTCACACTGTTCTATTAAAGTATATTTCTTTTTACACTGAGGCAAAGGTATGATTTAAGAGTGCGCTCATCACTATATCGGTGGCTTTTACACTGTGAGCTATTGAAACATGAACATAGCACTAATTCTTTGCAACTACTAGACTGTAAATTAAACATGTTGCTCAGTAAATGACCCTTAAACTTCATTTTTGTTTCTTACTAAAGATTGCTAGCTATTTGTGGGTACTATAAAAAAAATAGAAGGTTTTGAGGAAAATGCTTTAACCTATTATTCCCCTAAGGCAACTTACATCATTTGAAGCTGTCTCTGTGTAATGAAACAAACAGCTGGTTAAAAGGTGAAAATTTTAGTCAAACAGGCTTTATGGCATTTATATTTTTATTTCTTCTATAGGATGCTAAGTAAAGGATGTGAATGATTTTCTTTTTGACTGAATTTGCCAATTGTTTTGATGGTAGGTGATAAGAAACCAAAATTCATTAAGAAATAAAATGGTCAAAGTGATCATTTGCAAAATAATTCCTCTTGGGAAAAACTAATTTAGCAGTAACATTTTAAAAAATTTAATTTGGCCCAACCATAATAATAACAACTTCTAGTCACTGAATATTTGCTATATACTGGCCACTCACCACAATTTATCACCTCGGGCCAGCTTGGAGCTGAGAGCCCATTGGATTTAGCAATAAGTAAGTCATTGTTGTGTTTGCCGAGATTAGTTTCATAAGAGTTGGGGTGGAAGCCAGATTTCAATGCATTGAGGAGGAGCTGGAAGAGAAGGAAGTAGAAA
>NW_011889023.1:2099738-2102241 GCF_000151845.1 Pteropus vampyrus | reverse complement strand
ATTTTCTTTTTGACTGAATTTGCCAATTGTTTTGATGGTAGGTGATAAGAAACCAAAATTCATTAAGAAATAAAATGGTCAAAGTGATCATTTGCGAAATAATTCCTCTTGGGAAAAACTAATTTAGCAGTAACATTTTAAAAAATTTAATTTGCCCCAACCATAATAATAACTTCTAGTCACTGAATATTTGTGATATACTGGCCACTCACCACAATTTATCACCTCGGGCCAGCTTAGAGCTGAGAGCCCATTGGATTTAGCAATAAGCAAGTCATTGTTGTGTTTGCCGAGATTAGTTTCATAAGAGTTGGGGTGGAAGCCAGATTTCAATGAATTGAGGAGGAGCTGGAAGAGAAGGAAGTAGAAATAGCTACCATGGAAACAAAATTACTCATGAAGGGGGAAAGGAAAATGCAGCAGAAGCTGACTGAAAGCATGGACTTTAAGAAGATAAGTTTTTTTGGCTTGGGTTTTTTTCATTGTTGTTTTAAGATAGGGGAGAAGTGAGCATATATAAATGAAACAAATAGTATATTGAAGGTACAGAAAAGAGATAAAATAATTTACTGAGCAAAACAACTGAAGGATCAGAAAGAAGATTAGGATTTCAGGAAAAGATATCCTCTGTGTTCTGCTTCTGTCTAACTCTACTGAACATCCAGCCTTGGGTATCTTATAAGCACCTCAAATTCAGCACTTCTGCACCTCCCCCGAAACTTGTTCTTCTGTTTCTGCTTCTTCTTTTGACAAAAGACACTGTGTCTACCTACATTTCCAAACCAAAAATCTGGACATATGGTAAATCATGCCTTTTCCTTATCCTCTTATCTTATTGCCAAGTTCTACCCATTTTATTTTTTAAATAGGTTTATTACATTTTTTAAAAGATCTTTCATGAATATTCAAGTCTAGATGAGATGTCCTACTACATCAGCTAGGATGTCATCAGAAAAACAGAAACTCCTCCAGATATTCCAGCAAAGGGGATTTAATAAAATAATTAATAACATGAAGGAAAAAAAAATATGAGAAGTTGAGAAAACTGAGAGAATGACAATTGCAGAAAGTCAGTCTCTAGAGTTTGAGGAACAACTCAAAGAGATGGCATTGTTAGAACCAATGGTATATGGGTTAATGTTTAACATCCAGCTCTAAGGAGAATAGCAAAACCGTTTGCCAATTTCTGTGGTGTAAGTATCCCACCATGCTAATTTCAAGCTAGCAACTCATCACTAAATGAACAGTTGGTAAGAGATAAACAGATTCAGCTCTTAAAAGCTGGCACACCAGAAAACAGAAGCTGGGCCCATCATACAAAATGTGAAGCTTTTGAAGAAAGAGAGCTGTTTTCAAAAATGCTACCTGAACAAGGTAAGGGGACAATTACCTTGGCTTCTCCAATTCTGCCCCTTTCATTCTTTCTTCAGTGCCTCTCTTTGGCCAAACCCAGCCAAAATCCATCTGAGCCTGGAAAATGCAGCCTGAAAGTTCAGATACAGAGCAGAGCTGAGAAGGGCAAGGAATGGATCCAAGAAAAAATGAGTTAGACTCTTGGAGCACTTATACCTTCCTTTATAGGCTCTGTGAGGCTAGGGACCACTGCATAGCTCTGGCATTCAATAACTATCAAATAGTTTACAGAATAAAAGAATGACTTATTAACAAGTATTATGTCACCATTTAATAAGCAGAAAATCTGTTTCTTTTGTATTTATGATTTGCTGTCAATCACCACATTTATTCATATTGTGGCATTGAAACTTGGCAAAATCACATATAAAGGTACAGAGCTGGCTGGACATTTTAAAGGAAAAATCGAGGAATAAAAAGAGAGGTGGGCAGGCAGGAAAAAGAGGTTGGTGTTGTGAAATCCATCTGGGTTTGTTAACTGGAGCTTGTAGAAGTCAGGCTCCTACACACCAACAGAGCCTGGGAGGCAGGTCCCATCAGCTGTTGGTTGGAACAAATGGTAAAGTCTTATGACAGCCTTGACTTTTCTCAGGCAGGCACTTGAAGTGGGGGCTGGGATCATCCTAGGGATGTGGTCTTGAGCTGTTAGAAACTATGTTAATATTTTGTTTGAAATTTTAGAGGGCAAACTTGGGCCTGATCCAGAACAGTGCTCAGAGCAGCCTGGCTAGAGTTTGGCCAAGGAGAGAATCTTTGTTAGTCTCAAGCCAAGGTACAGTCTTAGCTATTCGCTGTCACCAAAATCCTCTCTATCAGAAAGGTAGGAGAAGACCATTAAAATAAAGTTGTCCGCCTTACCTCACCTACAACATAAACTCTCTTATAGTGTGACAAATATTAAGTAGGGATTGCATGTGGCTCCCTTTTGAACTACTCCTCCTATGAATTCATCTATTTTTTTCTACATTCACTGCCACTCAGGGGTGGACAAAGTGATGGGTGAGGTCCTACTCAGAGGAAGGCAATAAAGGAGTCTATACAGTCTATAGAGAATTTTAAAACATCTTTTTATTATTACCATGTGCTAGAA
>NW_011889023.1:2098133-2099314 GCF_000151845.1 Pteropus vampyrus | reverse complement strand
ATTTATTATTTTTAAATTAGTAATAGTTTTAAAACTAAAAAATATATCAAAAAAACAAAGCATTCCATCAATATTATCACTTACTTAGTCGTTGCCTAAATTTTGGTTTTAATAAAATTCAAATACTAATTATTAGAAAATTATTTACATAAGATATTATAATAGAATTATAACCAGATGATTAAAGTTCAAACTACTAAATAGATATAAAAATAATGTAATGAGTAGCTGCATTTATCCATTTTGGTACTGCATTATTTATTTTATCTTTCAGGGTTTTTTAATAGGCACAATACAAAGTTCAGTGAAAGAAATTCTTTCTTGTCTATATTTCTTTTCTAAACATTATCATTATAAGATGTTTGTTTCATTTGGTGATTATTTCTGAAAATAATTTTGTCAAATGAGGAAATATTTTAAAAAGTGAGACTTCAGTGTTAAATGAACAAGGTACACCTCTGCTGCCACACACACTCACACACACACTCTCCTCCCATCCCACCATTGTCCTTTCTCAAAACAGAGCACCCACTTCTTATCTGGGCTTCTTCTCACTCAGGCACCCTTACAATCTGTGTTCCAATTCAGGAACCAGAATGACGTTTTCAGAATACAAATCTGATCATTTCCTTCTCTTTTAATCCTTTCATGGCATTAAAATGCTCTTAAAGACACATCTCCTCAGCATGGCCCTACAATTTCTGCCCCTTTCCTATCTCTCACCAGGCTCTCATTGCTCTGTGTTCCGGTCACACTGACTTCGCTCTCAGTCTCTTCTACCTCCACATTCCCTCACCACATGACCTTTACAGATGTTGTTCCTTTTGCCAAAAGGTCCAGTCCCTCTAGTTAGTTGTTACCCATCCTTTAGAGTTTCATTTAATTGTTACTTCTTCAAAGAAGTCTTCTCTGACATTCTTTGGCTAGATGAAAGCCCAACAATTACAGCCTCACATAGCATCTGGTAAATCTCCTTTCTAGCATAGTCTCAATTTTACTGATATTGCTTATTGATTGATTGTTAGATTCTCCTGTTTGCTCATGTTAAGGCCTACCACATGAATGAGAGGGAAAGGGAAAGATAGAAAGATAGAAAGATAGAAAGATAGAAAGAAAGAGAGAAAGAGAGAAAGAGAGAAAGAGAGAAAGAGAGAAAGAGAGAAAGAGAGAGAGAAAGAAAG
>NW_011889023.1:2065518-2097991 GCF_000151845.1 Pteropus vampyrus | reverse complement strand
TCACAAATAAACACAAAAACTTGCTCAATCTTATTCATAACAAGAGTATGCAATTGAAAATACACAGATGAGATTGGCAGAGATCCAAAAGTTTGACACAATACTTTGTTGGAGTGTCTATAGGGAAATGGGTTCTCTCATATTTTGTTGACAAGAGGGATCTACAAGGATATACTCTTTATGAAGGGTAATTTAGTACTAACTAGCAAAATCACATTTGTTTACCTTTTGATTCCCCTGTAATAAAAATCTTGTCTAGGAATGTATTTCAGTGATACTCTGGAGGAAGGGTATATGGGGTGAAGAGTTTATGGGGTCCTATTTTACTTCTCTCTCTACTTTTGTGATTACTTGTAAATATTCATTATAAAAAAGATTTTAAAATTATTGTCTACTGGTGATTTTTTTACTGCAATATGCTAATGCCTTAGCTTGTATTTTCGAAAAAACAAAGCCTAAGGTAAAAGCTGTTGCATGAATGGGCTATTTAGAAATGTGATCGAGGTGGAATGGTAAACAGGGAAGATGAGAGGGTCATTACAAAGGTGCATTGTTGAGTTAGCCACCACAAGAAGTTACTCAAAAGGAGGGACTTTCTGAGAAGCCTAATGGAATGAACCTCAGAAGCAGACATTCTCAGCCTCAGGGAGCCCCTAGAGCAGAAGATGAGCATCTGAACATCTGACGTATTGGAGTCCATGCCCCTCTGGGTTACCTGTCTGTCCCCATCCCCACCCCCAACCCCGCGAGGAGAAGTCAAACCTGTGCAAAACTAGTTCCTGTATCTGTGGCTGGACAAAGAGAATTCAATATGATGCATAAGAGGTGTATGCTGACAGAAAAAGGTATTACTCTCGCTTTTAAATGACTTGTAAGACTTGCCTTCGATTTGATAAAATAAAATGAGTAATACAATTTTAGGAATTTTGGTATTAAACAGCCAAAAAACCAAGCAGATAATTTTAATATTACCAACTTTACTAAGATATGGAGCTTCCACAGGAAAAAATAATACATATTAAAACTAGAAAAGTATATTATAGATATTAAGAGTTCAATATGTACCAATCTGTAAGAATAAACCAGTTGTAAATGGTTTCAGTGAAGCAGACCTAAATTTTTAACATATTTAGCAGTAAACATGCTAACATGTGGGAGAAACATCTTAAATATATAATATAATATATAATATAATATTATGTGTGTATATATAGGTAGATAGATTTTGAAAAGTTTGATAATAAAAAAAAGGGAACATAAGCTGACATACCATATGCTCCATAAGCAGTTGTAGAGGCAATGCTAGAACAACCCAGGGCTCATTTTGAAATGCTGATTATTTCTCTATGCTAGGCAGAAGTGGGAATCAAAATGATTTACTCTAAGAACTTTGACTTTATTACTGTGAAATCATTATACACTGTTAAATGATTTGAATACCCACAAAGTCTGTGAGTCCCTAAAGCATGTTCCTTTGCATTTCCCTGCATTTCTTCCACCAAAGCCAAATATTATCTGAAGTAATGAGTCTGGACTTCATAAAAGATAAAATTTCTATTGACTTCAATCTATTGCTGTTATGGGCTAGCTAAAAGACTGCTATCTTCTCAATATGCTCTTCCCATCTATATCAATTTTCTATTGCTGTTATAACCAATGACCACAACTTTAGTGGCTTAAAACAACAGAAATTTATTTTCTGGCAGTTCTGGAAGTCCAAAGTCCAAAATCAAGGTGTTGGCAGGGCTGTTCTTCCTTTTGAGGCTCTTGGAGAGGATTCATTCCTTGCCTCTTCTAGCTTCTGGTGGCTTGGGTTTCCTTGGCTTGTGGGAAATAATATAGCCGCTATATCATTCCAACCTCTGCCTCTGTCTTTCAGTTACCTTATCCTCTGTGTGTGTATCAAATATTCTCTATTTTTTCTCATAACTATGTAATGGCACTTACCCACATCCCCACCCTAAGATTAGTCATAATTTGTTTTCTAAGGCAGGAATCAGCACACTTTTTCTGCAAAGGCCCGAATAGTAAATATTTAAGAATTTGTGGGCCAGCTGGTCTCTATCACAACTATTTGACTCTGTCATTGTAATGTGAAAACAGTCACAAACAATATGTAAATGAATATTTTCCAATAAAACTTTATTTTCAAAAACAAGCAGTGGGATTGAATTGGTCTGTGGACCGAGATTTGCTGACTCTCATATTTTTGGGGGGAATATGAAAATATTTTTGTATTTCAGGATTTGTACTATAGAAATTTCCCTTTGTTTATAGAATTGCCTTGAAAGAGGAAAATGTGGACATGCTGGAACTGTGATAGAGGAAAGCAAGCCGTGTCAGGGATGCAGTTGAGGAATGAGACTCAGATGTCCAAGAAGAAGAGAAATGGCAGCTCCAGGAGTATATCAATTTCCCACTGCTGCTGTAACAAATCATTACAAACTTAAGTTTAAAACAACACAAGTTTATTATTTTTGCAGCTCTTTAGATTAGAAGCACAGCAGAGGTCTCACTGGGCTAAAATCAAGATGCTCTTTCTCAACGTTCTAGGGAAAAGTTTGTTTCCTTGCCTTCACTAGCTTCTAGAGGCTGCCTAAATTCTTAACTTGTGATCCTCTTCCTCCATCTCCAAAACCAGTGGCAGCAGTCTGAATCCTCACATCGTATCACTCCAACCTTCTTTCCCACCTCTCTCTTGCAAATTTAAGGATGCTTATGATTACATTGGGCCCACCTAGATAATTCAGGATAAATATCCTTATTTTAAGTCAGGTCATTAGCAATCTTAATTATTTCAGCAATCTTAATTCCCTTTTTTCATATAATGTAACATATTCAAAAGTTCTGGGAACTAGGATGTGACATCTTTGGTGGACCATAATTCTGTCTACCACAAGGCACATACGAATCCTATATTTTACTCCAAGCAAAGCTCAGGAGGTGGCAAAACTTCTGATAGGAAGGGAGTGAATGTAGAGATCTGAAAATACTGAATACTGTTCCTGAAAGCAGCTATAATATTCTTATAGTAAAGGGAACCAAATGAAAAGGCATCTCTGGAACCCAACCAGAGCTTCTCTGTAGCTGTCAACAGAGTTACCCAGTAAGAAAATCAACAAGAGACAATGATGGCCATTATGAAGTAAGAACCAGGGATCTCTTCCATTTTCATGGGATAATGTGAGACTTAGATTCTCAGATGAAAATAAAGAGCAAATTCCAATACTGGTACTGGATATCCTGCCAGTCAGATGGTTAGACACTTGGAGACAGGTTTAATTTTGTTTAGAAAAATAGGAAAGTACGACATCTCTATTATCTCTGGGGTAACACAGAACTTACTCATACTCACTACATTATCTACCAAAGTATATTTCTTTCTTTCCTCCTCTGACCTCTTAATATTGCAACCCTGCTACTCAAAAGCTTTTAATGGTTTAACAGTTCTGATCCTGACATCAAAGATCCCCCACCAAGATCTAATCCAATCCTACTTTTGCAAATTTATTACTAAGTATTAACTTTTATACTTTATGATTTCCAACATAATTACAATATTTCCATTAATGAATATTTTTTTAAAGTGAATTCCTACCTTAAAAGGCTTTTTTCATCCTATCTTTATACCTCTAAATCCTACTCATATTCAAGGTCATTTGCAAATGCTACTCTTTATCATAAATCCTTCCCTGATCTTCCCAATTGATTTATTGGAGAATCCTACTCTATTTGCATAAAACTTTAACTGCTACAGTCTTCTAGCAGTGTATCAGAGGCTATCAGAAAACAAACCACCATAAGTATTTCAACAAAAACACTTAGTATAGGGGCTGGTTGTATGGGTGTTTGAAGGCTGAAAGAGCAAAAGAGAACACTAAAAATTGTCCAGAAATAAAAAGTCACTTGGGGAATATTAAAAAGAGGTTAGATTATTAAATTTAGGATCTCAGAATAAGGGCCTTGAGGAAGTGGGACTCAGACTTGTAAAGAGGGGTCAGTGCCTGATTGCAATTGGTACTTAGGGAGGGAAGCAATAAACTAATTTTGGAATTCAAAGAAGCTGAAAATTGAAACCAATTGCCACTGTTAAGACAAACTATTTCTACAGAGGTGAAATGTCACTGTTGCAGCAGACTATCACTGCCTAGGTGATAACAATCAGAATAGCAAACAGGAATAAGGAAGTCTCTTCCTCCTTCTTCTTGTGTTCCCATCTTTCTAGTGACTCTTGGCAGAACCTAACAGGAAGCTAGCTGGCAAATGAGTGTGGGAAATATAGCTTGCGGCATCTTAGCCCAAGAATAAGGCAGATATATAAAGGTGAAATGAACAAGACAGGCATTCTGTAAGACTAATGAGAAAGATGCTTCGAGGTAACAATTCTTTTAGTATATTTAAATTGCACCATGTAAAAGTTGACAATGTAGCCAACACATAGGGCTGGTCCAATTCCCAGAAGAAACCCTTGTCTTTTCAACAAAAAGCTTCCTTTTACAATTACCCATTTTCATTGACACCAAAAGGAGTTCTAGACACACAATCCAAAAATTTTGTAATCCATCAATTTTTTCCTCCTTATCACATAAAATTCACCCTCTACCAAATCCAATTCACTTTCTTTATAATTTCTTTATCTCCATCCTCACTACCATCACCCATTCTCAGTCTCTTTATATCTGGATGGCTACAAATTACCCAGCCAGTCTTGTTTCTTCCAATCTCAACAGGTTTTTTTTCAGTATGCACTTTAAGTTAAACACTGTGCAAAACAACATGTTTTCACAGAAAATAACTATATTGGAGAGATAATACTAACATATATTTTTAAATTATGCAATCAATGATGTAATACTATCAGTGACTATTTTGAAATTCATAAACAAAAGAAAGCAATAAGACTAGAGGTACCAAAGCAAGACAAGAGACAGACATTGAGGAATGATGCTAATTGGTTAGGAAAGGAGACAGGAAAAAAACAAGGAAGGAGAGGAGACTCCAAATTGAAGGATAACGTAAGGAAAAGCAAGAGGAAAAATGATCACGTCGACTTCCAGGAAAATGATCTTGTTGGCTTCCTTTGGACAATAAGGAGATAGGACTAATTATACCTCAGGATGCATGTAGGAAGTACCAGAATTTCTTGTTGGGATGTCAGCCATTTTGTGAATGGATATAAATGAGGTGTTAAAGACCTACATCCAAATTACTCTGGAAGTGCCAGTAAATATAAGTGTACTTTCGACTTCATAGAGTCTACCCATGATAGATAGATCAGTATCTCCATTGTTCCAAACACTCTCCCAGCTTCTGAGATCACAGATTGATAGCAATATCTTCCTTATTAACCAAACAATTTTGTTGATGTCTGTTTACTTCTGTTTGCTTTACTCTTCACTGAAACAGTAAGTATTTTATATCAACTTTATTTAAGTCATGTCTTTTCCCATTTTATATGGGACTTTTCTTTTCAAAATAAAGTGATCGCTTGAGTATCAGGATGCTTTTGTCATTAAGAAGGAGTGGACTCTAAAGATGGCTGGAAAAAAAAAGGAAAATACACTCTGTGCATAACAAGACCTACAGAGACATTTCCATGGTTGGTTATTTCAGGAGCTAAAATACATCACCAAGACAGGGTGGACTACTCTAGAGATGATTGCAGCAGCTCCAGACATCTCATGTTTAGCAATAGTACCTGAAGTCTATAAAAGAGGAAGAGGGCACCTCTCTTCCACATATCTCTTTTTAAAATATAGAAATATTTCCAGCAACCCTGCCCCCAATAAGACTTTCCCCTTCAACTAAAATAATATCATATGCCCACCCCTAAATCAATCACTTAAAATTGAATGGAATTACTGGGTAAGTTTTGAGTAATCAAGATTCACCTCTTCAGGGTTCAGAAAAGGTTCCCTTGAAGGAACCTTTGAAGCCAAAGGTTCACTTTCCCTTGAAGCCAAAAAACACCCAGTACTTAAAAAAAAAGTCAGGGTTCTGTTAGCACAGAATAGGGGTTGAGGAGAGGTGTAGGATTGCTGTTGAACAGAAGTAACTGCTCAGTCTTCCCTGAGCTTTAATTTTTTTTTAATTATAGTTGTTTCACCATTATCATTTCTTTTTTTCTTTATGCTTTCTAAATTTGATTTTATTTTCCTGATAGAACATTCAATATATTAAAAAGGTTGATAATGTATATAAAAAGAAGTGTTGATCTGTTTTCTTCTTCGCATCCATCAGCCTTATACAGCCTGCCCCACATACCAGGTTTATCCTTCATTATTCTTCCTCTTTATGTAGCCTGAACACTGTACTGTCCTTAGCATTTTTCATACCCAACTACCTCACTGCTCTGCACAGACCTGTTCTATTATTTCACATGTTCCTTAATGATTTATTATTCAGGCCATCTTTCTTACATATATTATAAAATCTGAGCTTACCAGTGACCTTTCTGTATAATTACACTGATTTCTTTAGGTGTGTCTCTCTTTTTCCCTCATTGCAATTTTATAACTGTTTTGTCACATTTTCACTTTGGTGATTTTTCTAGCCTTTCCATTCATCTTCCCTTCTTAAATCTTTCTATATAAAATTATTAATTTTTTTCTGAACATCCTTTAGTCTATTTTCAAAAGTATATGATATGATTATCTTCTGTATTATATTCTTTAACTATAAGATACTTACAATAGGACAGTCGCTTTCTTCCAAAATTCTGGTTATTTCCATAGGAAGCTTAAGTAAAAGAAAAAGTATGTGAACTGAGTTAAAGTTTTGGCTTTTCCACTTAGTGATTGAAGAAATGATTTAATTTCCACAAATCTGATTTAGTATATATAAAATGGGAATATAAATATCTGCTTCATAAATTGTGAGAATTAAATGGGTGTGTGTGTGTGTGTTCATTCTCATCTTTTTCAAATGTCTCGAAATAAAATGTCAAAATGTGAATTCTTCAAAACCACCATAAAATAGAAGTTACAAATTCAATCCAAGCTTGTGGTAATTGGCCTTAATGATACGGACTGTCAGTATCCTTTTTTCAGCCTGTAGCCTTCTCCTTTCTAGCTACCATTGAAGCCTGCTTGAGTAGTTCAAAGTGTGTTTGGATAACAAAATCTACTTTTGTCATATCTGTCTCAGGACCTTGGAAAGGTCAGACTTCCCAAGGACAGGGCCACTTTGATAGTGAAACATTTTTCAAAATTTCAATAGTTAATTTGTGGTCCTGCTTGGCTTTTTCCTGTGTCATTTCAAGTTTACAGTTTATTACACATTTAAATTTTTTTTCCTTTCCAAAGAAGAGAGATCCCTCTAGTGGTTCAAGCAAGTCTATTTTTTCAGTGATCAGCTGAGAACAGAGAGAGACCCCATTTAATTTCTCTCTAAGAGCTATGAGAGTTGATGAGCTGCGAGGAGAGAGAACTGAACTGCAAAAATATTAAACACAAAGAAACATGACTCATTGGGATATCTTTCTTTGAAACTGGGAGCAAAGAATTTTATGGACCTTGAGAGATGTGTTAGAGCCTTGCCACTGATTTATCAGGATCTTTCTGATTATCATTTATGATATATTACCATTCCTTCATTCCTGTTATTTAAGTTCATTTCTCTCCTATCTGCATTACTTTTGAAGGAAGAAAATTCCTTACACATAATTACCAAGTCCACATACAGTGTCCCATGCATAATTCTATATGGAAATAGTTGAAGACAAAGAATTTGTTATCATTCTTATACTTATATTAAAAGAAATAGTCAATTATGCTAACAGAAATAAGTCAGACGATGAAAGGCAAATGCCATATGATTTTACTCATGCATGGAATCTAAAAAACAAGTGAACAAACAAAATGTAAACAAACCCATAGAAATACAGAAAACAAACTGATGGTTACCAGATGGGTGGGAGGTTAGGGGGCTGGGTGAAAAAGATGAAGGGATTAAGAAGTAAAAATTGGCACTTACAAAATAGTCATGGAATGTAAAGTACAGCATAGAGAATACGGTCAATAATAATGTAATAACTATATGATACTGGGGGGTATGAGACTTAACAGGAGGATCACTTCATAAATTATATAAATATTTAACCACTACACCTGAACTAATATAACATTCAATATCTACAGTAATTGAAAAAGAAAAAAGTAAAAGTAAAAAGAAACAGTCAAGTAAATCCATGTGCATTTCTAGTTTCTGACTTCTACCTCATTAGAATGATAGAGGGTTATGGGGTCATTTCTCTCCTTTCAATTCTAATAAAGCAGCTGAAAAGATTTTTAAAAATCACTCCACATAGTCCAAACCAATTAAAAGAAAAATGCTAGCAATCTGCAATTATGCACATTAAAAAAATAATGTCTGAGATTTAATTAGATAAATAGAATCTGCCTATTTTTCAATAGTATTTTAACCAATTATTCTACTGCAGACATTTTGCCAAGTATTGCATATGTTTGGTATTTGGCCTTTGAATGGTCACCTGGTTAAGCTCGAGTATGCACTTCTGTTGCCTACAATTATATCTCCCCTCCAATAGTGGCCAAGTGGAAGATTTTAAGAATGAATGACAGATCCACAGTCCTGGGGTGGGTTTTTGAAGTGACCCTGGCAAGTAGAAAAGAAAAATCTCCCGTGTTCATGGGGCCTTTGTGTAACAGCTGAGCTGCTTCAGGTGTCTCAGTGATAAAGGGATTGAGTGGTATTCATGCAAATTATCACTTATCTAAAAACTACAGTCATTGGTTACGGAACATTGTTTAAATGCTGTGGCAATAAATCGTTTTTGTGAGTTAATGTGTTGAAGCATATATTGTCTTTCAATATAAGTAATCAACAGCAGTGGTATATTTTGTTCCACTTCAAACTGCTGGTCCCTGGGAACTTCAGAAAAAAATGTTTCAAAGTCACAGTATACTATGTGTTTCAGAAATTCCCACTTCTCTCTCTTCAGTTCATACTGAATGAATGAAAAGGCAGTCAGTAATGGAAGAAATAAAACCAAAAACGAAAACTAACCTGGCTAATTCATGAGCAGGGCAATCTGTAATTACATTAGTTTGAGGATGAATATAAAATAAAAAAGACCACTACTTGATATTCTTCATCAATCTTACATTT
This sequence comes from Pteropus vampyrus, assembly GCF_000151845.1. Lineage (NCBI taxonomy): Eukaryota > Metazoa > Chordata > Mammalia > Chiroptera > Pteropodidae > Pteropus > Pteropus vampyrus. Next base: position 2,088,862 of record NW_011889023.1, on the reverse strand, counting down.
AAGCTACATTATAAGTTAATCTTATAATAAGTTCTCAAGACTTAAGCTTCTTCCTGAAGCATTATAGTTAATATATTTAATTCATCTTTATTAATTTAGTAATAAAATACCGACAGCAAAATAAAGTTTTCCATATCTTCAAAGTTCACAGAGGAAGACTGACACATGAAGCTTCTAGAGAAGATGTTAGATGGGTTTTATGAGTCCTTTCCATTCTAGGAGAAGGATCAAAATACTATGATGAGGTCACTAGCTTTAGTATCATTTATTTAACAAACAATATTGAGTGTGTGTGGTGGATTGATATTTTGTCAACAAATGGAACTCCATTTCCCAGAATTCTCTTCACTGTGTGATTTCAAGTTACTGTAGACCACAAGTGACATTTGTATAATATCTAAGAGGTGGAAGTGAAAGTGCAATCTTTTTTTTTTTTTAATACTGGAAGACTTGTGCAGATTCTCTTCTAGGCACTATTGTCCCTCATGCACATTGTGCACAACTGCTCACTCACCTAGATGACATAGGCAGATCCCAGGTTGCCACTTCTTCTGCTGCCATCAGTTACCTCTTTCCGTCTCCATTTCCTGGGACAGATGAATATTTAGCTTTGTAACAAGGAACTTAAGCTTCCATTACAGATCACCTACAACACTGAAATTGGAGATGTAGAAAGATTGACACGAGTTCTCATTTATTCTTATGCATTCCAGCCTTATCCTCATGGGTTCCAGTTTCTCTTTGCTTTTTGCTACTTCACCTCCATCTGTTCTTCTCAGGTGCCTGCCTTCTTTTTTTTTTCCCCCTGCCTTCTTAATTAAGACATAACAACAATAGACTTTATAGATTATTTAACCAGCTCTCACAATTACATACGGTCAACTCCCTACAATAAATTTCTTATTATGTAACACTTCTTGTGATGCTGTTTCTCTGACTGGACCCTGAGGATGTAGTGCCTGCTATGCACATACCACTACAACTGACAATAGGGACAAAAAAATAAAGTTAATCTAGTGAAGAAGATTATTAGTTTGCCAGGGCCACCATAACAAAATGTCATACCTTAAGTGTCTTAAACAACAGAAATTTATTTTCTTACAGTTCTGGAGGGTAGAAGTCCAAGATTAAAGTGCCAGTAGGTTTAGTTTCTCCTGCAGCCTCTCTCCTTGCCTTGCAATGGCCATCTTCTCGCCATATACTCACCTGGTCTTTCCCCTCTCTGTATGCATCTCTGGTGTCTCTTCTTTGCATAAAGAAACAATTTATATTGGATTAGGGCTCCATCCCTATGACTTCAGTAACCTTAATTAACACTTTAAAAGCTCTATCTCCAAATACAGTTACATTGGGGGCTAGGGTTTCAACATATGAATTTGGTGGAAACACAATTCAGTCCATAACAAAGATAACCGAGTAAATAGAAAATTTTAATTGTACGTGGAAAACACTAAGTGCAATTATAGAATGTCTTGGAAGGCCACAACGAGGAAATAGGATGATTATATAATGCATTATCCAAAACAAGACACTTGTGAGAGTGAAAGGGTGGATTAAAATTAAACAGACGCTAATAGATTTTCATCAGGCATAATTTAGAACTGCCACAGGGAAAATAGGAGACATAGGCACTTATTTTCAAAGACCTCATGAAGGAAATAACATCTAAGATGAGGCTAAAGAGGACTAGAAGTCAAGGAGACAAAGGCAAGAGGGTCAGGAATGTATTCTAGAATAATAAGCAAAAACAATAAGCTGGAGAACAGCACCACGTTTTGCGAATTACAAAAGATTTCACATGAGTGAAGTTTAGCAAGGACGAGGGGCCGGACAGGAAGCAAGGTAAGCAGGATTCAGAGGATAAAGGGACTCTTTAAGATATTTGGACTCAGTTCTAATGTCAGCTGTGGACCATTACAAATTTCGACCATGGAGGTGGCATAATTTGATTTACATTTTAGGAAAATCTTTAAGAAATTAGATCAAGACATGGTGACTATGGTTGATAACATTATTAGATAACTGAAATCTGCTGTGAGTAGAACTTAAATGTTCTCAAAAATATGTAGATATATGAGGTGATGGATGTGTTAATTAACTAGATGGGAGAATCCTTTCAAAATGTTTACATATATCAAATCACCACAATGTGTACTTTAACCATCTTACAATCTTATTTGTCAATTATCCCTCGATCAAGTTGAAAATTTTTGAAAAAGAGAAATTATATCGAGACAGTTCCTGACTCTTTCCCCCCACTTACCTCATTTCCTCCTAGGATAATAAGACAATGTTTTAAAGACTAAATAAGTAACAGCCTGGGGAAACAATAAGAAATTCCATCTACAACACAGAAATATGAAAAATTTGCAAAAAAAAACAAAAAAATGGAGAAGAAAAGAAAAAAAGAAAGAAAGAAAAAAGAGAAAAAGAAAGAAAAAGAAATCAAACTGGATGAGAAAGACAAAGAAACCTCAGTCCAATGTATGAACCCCCAACATTTGGAGACACTAAGGAGTCAAGTTCAAAATGCTCTCACTCACCAAAGGGGAAAATTTGAGTGTCAATAATGATAAACTTCGATAGATTAAAACATAGCAAATAAGTTTCAGTTCATAAATCTATAATAATATTGTAACAACTAATCGGTTGTCACTGATGAGAACCACTAAATTATTTTGAAAACTGTTAAAGAGAAAGAATTGAGCATTTTTCTTGCCTTTCCTATATGAGCTATACGAAGGAGTAACCAATAATAGATGAGGGAAAGTTTCTCTGCATAGAAATACTCCAGCTAATAAATGAGGAAAGAATGATTTAATTAGTACATCCCTATTTGGATAAATTAAGGTAGCTATTGATCAGCAATAGCTGCTAAAACTACAAGAGAGAAACAACTAGACTTAAAATGCCTCCTGATAGAAGAACATAACACTATCTGTGAATTAATTTTGCTTAATAAGAAAGTTGAACTTGAATCTAATCAAACTTCTAATCAAACCTTTAAAACAGTTACTAATAGAAAATTTAGAACAAGTTTGCAATCAGCAAAATCAACCAATATTAGAAACAAAATGGAAAAAAATACTGTAGATTGGAAGAGTATTCAGAGACATACCTACCAATCACAATGTTTAAACTTTATTTATATTCCAGTTCAAAGAAATAAACTGTAAACCAAAATTGTGATATTAATGTCATAATTGCATCTCTAAATACTGACCGAATATGTAATGACTAAATATTTTGAGTTTGGGAGATATGTGAGGAGATATGTCTAGAGAGCAGTTGCATACATAAATTCAGAGCTCTTGGTAGACATCTAGACTAAGGACATAAATGTGAGAATTGGAATCATCTATGGATTTTTGCTGAACACATGGAAGTTGATGAGATATTAAGCTGTGTATAGAATACTTTCTTATCCTCAGCTCTATTGAGAGTTTTAGTCAGAGAATTTTTTGTTGTGGAAGGCTGTGCTGTGTGCATTGCAGGATATCTAACTTCATCCATGGCCTCTACCCAACTAGATGGCAGTAGCCATCCAGCTATCCGAACCAAAAATGTCTCCAAACATTGCCCCAAATCGCCCTCATTTGAGAATCACTGATATAAAGTGAAAAGAGCCAAGGAGAGGAAATGAAGCCTCAAGAAATCAAAAAGATCTGTGATTAAATTACGGCTCCACCATCTATGGCCATGCCACCCTGAACAAACCCGATCCCATCTGATCTCAGAAACTAAGCAGGGTGGGGCCTGGTTAGTATTTGGATGGGAGACCACCTAGGAAGACCAGGTGCTATAGGCATAAAAAATAAAAAAATGAGGGATTGTAAGCTGACAAGGTCCTTGCAATCTGTGAGGTCAACCAAGCATTGCCTTCCCTAAAAAATAAAAATAAAAAATAAATTACAACTCCACCGTTTACTGTGACCATCTCTCCAGGCCTTACTTTTCTCATCTAAAATATGGAAATGATATTGTCTAATTTGCTAAGTAGGTGTGGCAATTACAGAATATGGAAAATACTTCATTAATGAGAAGATACGTGGCATGCCTTCCTTCATAAGTGCCCATTACTATTGGCTTTCCTCTCCTTCTCTTCTCCCTCAAAGCTCTTGGTCCAGTTTAGCTCCGCATAACTCCACAATGACATTTCTCTTTCTCTTCTGGCCAAGAAACTGGAGTTGGACTTTATAGATAGTGTGCTAAAGCAATCCTGCATATGTGAAGCTGCTTAATGATCCCAAAGAAATTAAATGTGAACGTCCACTTTCACCCCTTCTGAACCCTCCACGTGAAGGTGCTTTATAGTAAGAGAAACAAGTATATTATCTCAAATAGCAAAAGGGAGTTATTGTTCTTTCTGAAATTCAAGATCAGAGCCCACACATACACCTCCCAGAAAGCTCTCTTAGTCTAAGAAACAACATAGACTCACTAAAGCTCTTTAGATTAAAGAATAAAGAAAAAAGTATATTTTTAATGAATGAAAAAAGATTTGGCCAGGAGTAAGTCACTCTGTCATAAATGAGGCTCAAATTTTTACTTAGACTTTGAGGAAAGGGTTCATGCTTTACCTTTGTTTACCTAACAGTTTTAGCAGTTATCAACTCTTTCTATTAACAATGTTCCTGAGCTATAATTCACATACCATACAATTCACCCATTTAAAGTATGCAATGCAGTGACTTTTCATATATTCACAGATATATACAACCACTACCACAGCAATTTTAGAACACTTGTATCACTAGCAAAAGAAATCTTATAACATTTTTCTGTTTTCTATTTCAGTAATCTATTTTCTGTCTCTATAGATTTGCCCATTATGGTTATTTCATATAAATGGAATCATGTGACATGTAGTCTTTTGTGTCTGGCTTCTTTCACTTATAAAATTATGATAAAATTATGAAAAATAATCCATGTTGTAGCTTAAATCAGAATTTTATTTATTTGTTTAAAGATAGAATAATATTCCACTGTATAAATATAACACATTTAGTTAATCCATTCATTAGTTGATGGGCTTGTTTTTTTTCATCTTTTGGCTTTCATGAATAATGATGGTATAAACATTCATGTGCAAGATTTTGTTTGCATACCTGTTTTCAATTCTTTGGAGACTATACCTAAGAGTGAAATTGCTGAGTCATAAGGGATATCCAAAACAATTTCCATGGTGGCACAGTCATGAGCTTTTACCCAAGAAAATTAATTTTTAATTTATTTTTTGTGTATAGTTGGTATACAACCTTATATTGTTTATATTAATTTCGGTTGTACAATATAGTGATTTGACATTTGTATACCTTATAGTAGGATCATCCCACTAAATCTAGTAATCATCCGTCACTGTGTAAACTTACCACAATATTATCAACTATATTCCCCTTCTCTTTTTGACCCATTCTTCCATTCTCTCCCTTCTGGTAACCATCTCTTTGGTTTGTTTCTATGAGTTAGTTTTTGTTTTGTTTTGTTTTTAGATTCCACACAGAAGTGAAAATATATTGTATTTGTTTTTCTCTGCCTGACTTATTGCACTTAGCATGGTACCATCTAGATCCATCCTTGTCACAAATGAAAAGATTTTATTATTTTTTATTGCTGCATTTATTGATGTTATATATATATAACATCTTCTTTATTCATTCATCTTTTGATGGACACTTAGGTTGCTTCCATATCTTGTCTAATGTAAATAATGTTGCTTCCATATCTTGTCTAATGTACATAATGTTGTAATGAACATAGGGGTCCATATATCTTTCTGAATTAGAGTTTTCATTTTCCTTGGATGAATACCCAGAAGTGAAACTGCTGGGTCATATGGTATATCTATTTTTAGTTTTTTTTGAGGAATGTTCATACTGTTTTCCATAGGGGCTGTACCAGTTTGCAGTCCTACCAACGGGGCACAAGGATTCCCTTTTTTTCACATTCTTGCCAACACATGTAATTTGTTGACTTTTTGATAATAGCCATTCTGACTGGTGTGAAATGGTATCTCGTTGTGAGTAAAAATAATTTTTAAGAGTAGGATAATTCATCTCCACACTTTAAATAGCACAGCTCTGCTCGGTTTGGTTGAGTACTTACGTCAAGTCTCCAAAGAGAAGTGGTAGACATGTAATATGAATATGCAGTCATTCTGAACTTTTCTGCACTTATGGTATTTTCTCATCTGTCTTTTGTTGTTGTTATTGTTATTGTTGTTAAAAGGTTTATAGTTTAACCTAGTAACCACACCTTGTTTAAAACCTTGTTTATATGGAGAAATGTATTCTGAGTTAAAATTAGAAAAATGCGTATTTTTGGTTATGTACAGCACTTGGGACTCTTGACCAGGAAGATTTGCCCTCCCTTTCCCATCCTGTGTCTTCAAAAGACATATAACATCTAACAAGGGACTCGACTAATCCTCGAGTTGCAAGGCCTACTAGGTAGAAGAGATTCTTTTTTCTTTATTTTCTTCACAATCTAGCAGTCTCTGACTACACACCAAATAGGTATGTGAAAGTTTACAAACATTCATCTGATTCTGTTGAGATTTCCATTTCTCTTCCCTCTCCCTCTAGCATGGGATTACAGACCTCACATATATCTGAGATACTCATCAGGCAAGCGTTCAACAATGAGGGAGCATCTTGACTCCAGGCAAATTCCTTGGCTTGAAGTTATTCTAGTGGAGCCATTGACCAAGTATTAAAGGCCAAGTAATGTCACTAACTAAAGCAAGAACAGCGGCTTAAGCCATGAGGAATCACAGGTGGTAACCCAGGAGCTCAAGGCCAAGGATTAGGAGTATAGTGAAATCATAAGTAAAATAATAGCCTCAAGCTTGTAAAAATCAAAAATAGATTGTGGAGTTGAATGCAAGGTGGGTCAGGGTACGTGGATTAAGACAGAGGCTATAATTCCTAGGGGGCTTGTAGTAGGCAGAATTCTAATATGCTTCCTCTAAATCCCCATTCCCTGGTTTGTATGATTTGTATAATTTTCTCCTGGAGTGCAGACAAAAGCTGTGTTTATGATGAGATATCAACCCTATGATTAAGGCACATTATATGGTACAAGTGAAGGGATCTTACAGATATAATTAAGGTTCCTAATTAGTTGGCTTTGAGTTAATTAAAAGAGAAATTATACTGGGTAGGCCTGACCCAATCAAGTGAACCCCTAAAGCTGTCATTGAAGAATTAAACTGCCACATTGTGGTGTGGCCTATGGAAGGAGTCCTCTGGGTTATGGAAAGCAATCTCCAAGAGCTGAAAGTAATCCTAGATTGACAACTTGCAAGAAAATGAGGACCTCAGTCATATAACTGCAAGAAGATGAATTCTGCCAACTACCTGAGGGAGCTTGAGAGTGGATTTCCTGAGCTGACCCTCCAGATGAGGATCCAATCAGCTGAGACCTTGATTTGCATCAGCCATGTATGACACTAATCAAGGAGCTCAGCTAAAATATGCCAGATTCCTGACCCATGGGGACTGTGAGATAGATAGTAAATTAATCTTATAAGTTCCTAAGTTTGTGGTAATTTGTTCTGTGGCAGTGGAAAACAAATACAGCCAAAGGCCATAGTGTGTATGTGTATACTTTATGCCCTAGGAGAAATTAATGGCTTTGAAACACTGGGAAGGACCTAACACGTATTCCTGCTGTTGTTCTCTATGCCTTTTGTAAGCTTATCTTTGACTTATGTTTTAGATCTAAATAGCTCTTTTCCTACCTTAATAAACACACCTTCTATAATTAATATTTTTTATTCTCAGCTTGATGACGATTCAATGACCTACACATTGAATCTACACATTTGATCTACCCATTTGTTAATTTGTTTTGTCTCCTAAGCCTTGCAAATGCTTTTCTGCTTTGAATCCCAAATTGCACTTACAAATAGAATGGGAAGTAGAAACTAGAGACTGGTTACAGTGAGATTTAAGGTTCCTGGGGGAGTGGTAAACCTCACAGAAAGCCTGCTGTTTGTGTGTGGAATCACACACACCATTTAGAGGTGGATGTTATTGTTTAGTTAGCCCAGAATTATAGAGGAGCCTGAAGCAATTTTATTTTGGTAATTTCAGATTAAGAGTGGTATATTCTCTGCCATCAGGTTATAGCCTAAATGAAAATACACTACAAGATAGACTCAGGGCCTCTATTTAATTGTGCTAGTACCAAAGCTCCCTTATTTCATCCAAAGAAAGATGGGCAAAATATATCCTTCTGTTATTGGCATAAAGCTCAAACTGAATATGATTTTTCAGGCTTTTGCATATCATCCCTCTTCTTAAAGGGCTCTGGCTATTAGCTTCGGCAAGCAAGAGAAGGGAGACCAGATGCTTGAATGCCAGAAGGCAGAGTTTCTATGTTTAAAAAAAAGTTTCAGAATGACTTATTTTCATGTTTTGGCACATGCCATTCTAAGTATGAACATTGTTAATTGATATCAGTGAATTTTAATGATGAATTAATCTAAATAGCCAATCCCTCCTCCAAATAAAACCAGAATGTGTCTTCTAAATTTTTAGTAATAGGTATTTCTGAGCTTGTTACCCTAGAGAATAAAGCCAGTATTGAAACTGCTAAATAACACTGGAAAAAATGTATTCATGAAATAGAACATATTTATTTTAAAATTCCCATAAAATGCATTTCCTCCTGGCCATGGAACATTCTGCTCATGAAAATACTTGCAAGCCTCCAGCTGTTCCTCTTCATTTCCCACCCACCCCCCATCAATTCCATACTATTATTTTAAAAAGGAATAATAGGATTTTCCCCCAATCACCAACACTTGATGAAATTACTTCTCCAGATCTAAGAATTCCTGCAAAGAATTAATGGGGGATTACTATCTCATTTTCAAATAGTGCCCTATTCAGATGTAGCTACAATCACCCTACAGTTAGAGCAAAAATTTCTTATTGGTACATTTCATAGGGTCTTCAGTTAACCCAACAACTGTCATAAAATTCTAAAAGAAAATTTAATTTAAATTTACTCTCATAAAAAAAAAACAAAACAACTAAATGTACTATGTCATCTTTAATAGTTGTAACGGAAGAAGAGTTCTAAAAACAAAAATTTGATTTTAGAATTTAGAATAGTAAGACATCATAATCACAAATAGCAATTAGAGCAGTGACATTAAACCTGGCTGATCATAAAACTTTTTTAATGCTTGGAGAGGGGTTTAAATGCATATTCCTAGGCCCACACATACCTTCTGAATCAGAATCCCTGAGGTGGGACTTGAGAATCTCCATTTATACAGAAATCTCCAGGTATTTCTTATGCACTTAGTCTGTAGACCAGAGTGTAGGAACCACACAAATGAGAAGATTATCAATATATTCCATTGATTTGGTAGAGTTTTAATAAGCTAATTTAAAATTAAAAAGACAAATTTTTGGTCTCAATCCTTGCATTTAACTTTTTAATCTCCTAAATTCTCAATAGAATGATCAAAAGAATTCAAAAATTGTGGAAATGTTGTATCGGCTCTGAAAATCAGGAAAGAAAACCCAAATATTGTAGGAAAAGTCAAGAAATTTCTGCAGAATATATCTTAAGCAGACTAAATTGAGAGAATTGCTGGACAACTTACAATTCAGAAACTGACCTTGAGTACAGAATAGCAGGGCCTAGAGTGAAAATTGGCATGAAAGGAGTGGTAGGAGGTTTTGGGAAGAGGTTGCAAATCTAGACCTAACAAGAGTGAGATTACTCTGCATAATTTTCTCCCAGTTTATGTCTGAACCATAGAGCAAGCCAAGTAAAATAGAGGAGTTGCCACAGCTGGCCTCTGAAGAGATAGGCCGTGCCAGTTAGAGAACAGGGATATTATCCCAAGGAACAAAGAGGGAATAGACTCTTTTTTGGCATAGGGGCAAAACTCCCTGATGTGGCTGTCCCTGGCTTTAACAATCCACACACTACTCTTCAGAGGCAATCGCCCTATAATTTGGCAATGCAAAACTGTAGTAAAGCTAATTCTCCTTTCCTTTTTTCTCCTTTCCTTTATGCTTTCTTCCTTCCTTCCTGCCATATGATAGTAGCATTCCCACTCCCAGCTATGACATTCAAAATATTTCCATGCATTGCCAGAGGTCCCCAGAAGAGGCAAAATTATCCCCACTTAAGAAGTACTGCAATCGACAGTAATGTTAAAAAATATATAACTCTATACTGACACCAGTGAACATCTGAATGGAAAAACTATTTCTTAGTAAAATAAGAATTATCAAAATTTGATTTTAAAACATGGTTCAATAAACAAAACTACAAAGACATTGAAGTTCTTATTAAAGTTTCATTATCCAAAAAAGGGAAAATCTGCACTTCCGATGCATTACATTGATTTGTTTATTTATGCTATGGTACTATACTGTTTTAATTGTTGTAACAGATAATTCCTTTCAAACTACTAGGAACTAGACCATTCATCTCCTATTTAGCATGTTATAGATAGAGGTATATTATAGAAATATAATGAAAGTTATATATAAAGAATAAAAATGGATAGATTTAATTTTATAATATATGAATAATTGCATTACTATATTAACTATGAAAAATTAGATTCTATAAAAGCCAATATACCTGAAATATTATTCCAACATATAATTAATATAAAAATGAGATATTTGCCTTTTTAAGAGTAGTCTTTGACATCCAATATGTATGTTACACTTACAGAAATTCTCGATTCATATTTGACATATTCTAGTGCTCAATAGCTATATATATATATTTAACAGCATGGTTATGAAACATATTTGAAGATGAAATTACTCAGATTTATTTTCTGAAAATATTAGAAATCAAAACAAAGAAATCATAACCTCATTTAAGAATTTAGATTCAAAAATTTCACACAACATAGTAGCAAATCACTGAGTATTACCTTAAAATGATAAGTCATTCCTGATCAACTATGGTTATTCCAGGAATGCAAGATATAATTTCAGGTTGGACTTTAATATTATTTATCATATGCCAAATAAAGAAAGAAAAATTATATGATCATCTTGATACCAGAAATGTGTTTAGTTAATAAAATTTAGTTTCTATTACTGATTGGAAAAAAAAAAAAAAAACCTCTTAGGTACTCTTAGATAGCATCTTAACATATTACAGAATACATTTTAAAATTCAAAAGTTGATATCGAAGGTAAAAGTAGAATACAAGTGTCATTTTCAGTAAAGCCAAGAATTAGCTAGGAATAGTCATATCTTAATGTTTAAAAGAATCACTCTTTTTAAATGTTAATTCTCCTCAAATTAATTTATAAATTTTTATGAGTCTATTAAGTGTTAAAATTATTAAGAATATTAGTTGGAAGATTAAGTGAGAAAGAGGCAGAGTTTTTGAAAATGAGGTGTGCTTTCACTTATTAGGTATTAACAAAAATAATAGAAAAATAATTAAAGTATACTGAAACAAGTATAGGAAGAACAGGAAGGACAACGAAACAATGTAAAGTCCAGAAAAGAACTCAGTATCAATATGCGGTAAAAGTTACTTTTCAATTCCAATAGAAAAAAGATAAATTCTTCAATAAATGTTTGACAATATTGCTACAATAGATGTTTAGGGAAGTACTATTCATATGTGAAAAATTGGAAGCAACTAAAATGCCTAAAGCTATTAAATTTGTTATATAAATTATAACATTTGTGCAATTAAATGCATCTAGACATTTTAAATTGTTGTCAAAGAATACTTAAATCTATAGAAAAATTTATTATACAGTGTAAATTAAAAATAAAAGCTGACTAAATAATGAGTGCTGTAAACATCTACTTTTGCAATCTGCCTAGTGTGTGTATTAGAGAATGAGAGAAGACCAAAAGGATATATAGTAACTAAAATATTAAGATTAGTTATCTACATATGGTAGTTTTTTCTCATCTTATTGAAATATGATAGATAATTAGTTGTTTGTACTTACATTATACAATTCGATGAGTTTTTTTTAATAATTATAGTTGGCATACAATAATACAGTTTCAGTTGTATAGCATATTGATCAGAGATCCACATAACTCGCAAAGCGATCACCCCACTACATCTAGTATTCCTTTTCTTCCTTACATATTTATTCCAAAATTATTAAGCATCTTCTCCATGCTACACTCTACATCTCCATGTCTATTCTGCAACTATCCATTTGTACCTTTTAATCCCTTTGCCTTTTTTTGTCCACCCTCCTGCAACTCCCCTCCCATTTAGTATCCCTCTAAATCTTCTCTATATCTATGAGTTTATTTCCACTTTTGTTGTTGTTGTTGTTAATTTCGTTCTTTAGATTTCACATGCACATTAAATCATGCAATATTTCTCTTTCTCTATCTGACTCATTTTATTCTGCACAACACCCTCTAGGTTCATCAAGGCAATATTTTTTTCCATCCCCTTCCTTTTAGTCTGTGTGTCTTTTAATCTGAAGTGAGTCTCTTGTAGGCAAAATATGTAGGGGTCTTCTTTTCTTATCCATTCAGCCACTCTGTCTTTTGGTTGGAGCATTTAATTATTTTCCATTTGAAGTACTTGTTGATAGGAATGTAGATATCATTCTTTGTTCCTGTTTTTGATACATGTTTTTTCTTCTTAAAGACATCCTTCCAACATTTCCTTTACTGGCTTGGTGTTGATAAATTCCTTTAGCTAATTTTTGTCTGGAAAGCTCTTTATCTGTCCTTCTACTCTAAATGACAGCTTTGCTGGATAAAGTATTCTTGATTGTAGATCCTGGATTTTCATCGCACCAAATATTTTGTGCCCAACCTTTCTGTCTTGAATAGTTTCTTTTGAGAAATCAGCTGCCAGTCTTATGAGTGCTCCCTTGTAGGTAACTAACTGCTTTTCTCTTGCTGCTTTTAGGATTCTTGCTTTGCATTTCACCTTTGGCATGTTAATTATGTTTTGTCTTGGTGTGGGCCTCTTTGAAGTCATCATTTTGGGGACTCTCTGAGGTTCCTCGGGTTGTATGTCTATTTCCTTCACCAGGCGAGGGAAGTTTTCCATCATTTCTTCAAATAGCTCTTCAACATCTGGTTTCTCTTCAGGTACCCCAATGTCACGGAAATTTTTACCTTTAAAAGTGTCCCATAGGCTCCTTAAATTATTATTATAATCTTGGATTCTTTTTTCTTGCCATTCTGATTGAGTGTCCTTGGCTTTTGCATCTTCTATATAGGTCATTTGATCCTCTTCTTTATTCACTTTGTTTATTCCATTTAATATACTTCTCATCTCAGATAATGTGTTCTTCATTTCTGACTGGTTTCCTTTTATAATTTCCATTTCCATTTTTATGATTTTATCTCTTTGTTGAAGTTCTCACTGAATTCATCTACACTTCTCAAAAGTTCATTGAGCATCTTTATAACCAATGGTTTGAACTCTGCATCTGTTACTTGATACCATTATATCTGGATCTCTGTTCTGTTTTCTCATATGGTTTTTACTTCTTTGTCCTCCCATTTTGGCTGCCTTTCTGTGTCTGTTTCCATGTACTAAGCAAAGCTTCTAAGTCTCTTGGTCTTATTAGTGTGGATTTGTGAAGTAGGCGTCCAGTGGCATACTCCTAAGAAGGGTTCAGCTGCAGGTCAAATTTAGCCCAAGCTCTGTCTCTCTGGTGCCACCTGTTAAGATTCAGTAAGCAATCCACAGATGCTGTACTTATAGTTACTTCAAAAGGCCACACCAGAAACTGAGGCCAGCTGCCTCCAGTGTGAGTCTATGCACTGCTCAACAAGAAGCACCTGACTCGCTGAGGATACACCTAGATGTGGCTTGGGTGGGGTGTAAGTTGGGGGAGGTGGGGTTTCAGGGAATCCTCTGGGCAGAGGGACCTCTGTTACCCAGTTTTATGATGTCAGGACTATGGTGGCGCTGTGTCTGCACACTTAGAGTGGGAAGGGCTCAACAGGGAACAATGGATACCTTCGGCACTTCTATACAGAGGGAAGCTCACCTCAGCCCTCACTCTGACAATGTCTCCCTGTAAGTCCCTGGTGTCTCCTGCACGTAGCCGAATAGGCACTGGTGCTCAGAGTGAGCAAGTCCATCACCCTGAAAATCCACTCGCAGACGCAGCCTCTTTAAGAGGCTTCTGATGCTACCATTGCCTATGTCTCACTCAGCCACTGGAGACCCGGCAGCCCCCCATCCTCGCCCCGTCCTATCTTCTGCCATTGCAGGGTGATTTCTTGGATTTCTCCCTAGTTGTATGGCTTGTTCATCTAGATCCCAGGTGATTTTTCTTTGCTCCTGCTCCTTGTTTCCATTACAGCTTTGATTTGGTCGCCAGAAGGATGAACAGAGCCTCTATCATCTACGCCATTTTTTTCCCACCTCCTATACATGATAGACTTTTAATTAATTTTTATTTTCTTCTGTGAATTCTCTATACTTACTAAATATTCAATATAATAATGTATGACTTTTCTAATAAATAAAGAAATAAAATAAATCAAGAAAGTTAAAACACACCAAAAGATTAATATAATCTGTAACACAAAATCTACTGAGAAACATTGATGAATATCTTCTAATGACCATTTTTATCAATAATACTAGCTAATATAACTGCCTGGACAAAAGGTTTTCTTTGGTCAATATTTATCACTATATTTAGAACACTCTCTGCCTCTGAACATCAGCTGTCAAAAACTCAAAAGCCAATGAAAAGGAAAATACATGATTGGTTGATAAGTACATAAAAAGTACCAAACCTCACTATTCATTAGAGAAGTGCTACTTAAAACTGTAATAAAACAATGCAATACATAAACTAGAATATTTAAAATTATTAAGACTGACAACACCAAAAGTCGGTAAAGATATGGAGCAAACAGAAACTATATATACTGCTAATGGAGGATAAAATAGAAGAATATTTGGCACTCTCTTATAAAGTTAAACATACACCTACCCTATGACTCAACAGTTTCACTAGGTGTTACCCAAGAGAAGTAAAGTCATATTATACAAATAGATTTATACAAGGAAACTCATATCATCTTTATTCATTAATGCTAAAAATTGGAAACTATCAAATGTCCATCAAAAAGATAATAGATTAAAAAAACCTATGATATCTTCAGAAAATGGAATACTATTCAGGAATAAAAAGAAATGAACTACTGATATATGCAGCAACATAGATGAACCTCAAGAGCATTCTGCTGAGTGAAAGAAGACAGACAGAAAAGAGTATTTGTATGTTATTCCATTTAGATTAAGTTCCAGACAAGACAAAATTTCTCGGTAGTGACAGAAATTAGAACAATGGTTTCCTCTAGCACTGGGAAGGGACCGGAGAACTCCCTGGATGTTGGCAGTGTCTTCTATAAATGTGTGGGTTACATTGTGTGTGTCATACCTTTGTCAAAATACATTAAACTGTAATGCTTATGATCCACTGATTTACATAAAATATATCCACTGATTTACATAAAATAAAAATAAATATGAAGGGGCAAAGAAAAAAAAGACCATTAAGTCCCGACACCTTTTCTGATCCCCACATGAAATTCGATCTTTCGCCTATAAAGCTCCATATCTAAGCCCCTCCTCTGTTTAGCCTTCTCTACCACATTAGTTTATAAGCTGTCTTCAGACAGGAACTGGGTCTTAATTCCTTTTTTTTCCTTTTTTTCTTTTTTTAAATCCAACATATTTCTGGCACAGTATCTTAGTGATCCAATCAATAGATGGATATAAGGAGAGCACTTACTAATACTGATCCAAACATTTCTCATCTTTCACAGTTCAAAGGGAATACATTTATACCAGTCCTGTGCTACAAGGATCCTAAAGACCACATTTTATTCAGCGATCTACATGTTTTTATTGAGATTGTAGTTTGGGTTTGGAGAAAGTCACTGTTGTTCAGGGATACATATGTACCTTCACTCACCACATACTTGTCTTCCAAATTGCAGTCTGCTGAATCCATGAAAAGTCCTCTAACAATTGTTACATTGTAAAGTCCCTGATCTTGTGGACTGATGGTGGTGAGAATTCTAACCAAACTGCAACAGGGATAAGGCACTGAAGGAGATCAGAACTTATCCCAAAATATGTCGCTCTACGTAGTGACTATTTTGAGTTAAAGACTCTTGAGAATCAGCAAATACAAGAAAAACCTTCTGCCCTTCCTTCTTTTTCTTAAAAGCAAATGAAATTCTTACATGAAAGACATCCTTCCTGTACCAGAAGAAAAGTAACATTCTTATTATCAAGGACAAAAAGTTAAGACTTAGAAAATTCTAGACAAATAGACCTCGTTAAGATAATTCTGAACTTCCTTTAACTTGCCCACATATCTTAGTACTTTTCCACAATCACTTCTCTTTGCTCCAACCAATATAAAAGCAAATAGTTTCCATCATTCTGGGGTGGGAGGGGGCGTTTCTATTCCTTAGGAAGGCTCCCATGTCACACTAAACTTGTATAAAATAAATGTAAGCTTTTCTCCTGCTGATCTGTCTTACATCAATTTAATTCTCGGTCCATCCAAAAAGAAGTCTAAGGAGGTACAGATAAAAGTCTGTCTTTCCTACACCACTATCCTTGTCTTTAGTATACCTGCCCCTCACACACCTAGATATCAGCATATACTACTGTTGATCAGTCCTTAGACTCAGACTACCCAATTGTCAAACACTCATTCAAAACACGTGGATCTGATTGGTTCCTTAAATGTTGCCATACAGCACATTTTTATATTGAAACTTTTTTCTATTCATTTCCATTAAAATCTGAAGAAACAATTTTATTTGAAAACATATAACTCCCAAAAGTATATATACAAATAACAATCTCTAATAAAGCATGTATTTGAAAAAAAATCGCTATAAGTGATTTGTCACATATCTTAAAAATAGTTTCAAAATAAAAATAAAAACTGAAAATACTAGGAGCTGATATCAATTTGGGGAGGTAATTATGTGGCAAAGTAGAAGTAAGCCCCAAATCTTTCACCCTTTGGCTACTTATAATCACCTTCTATTGCCTTAACACTTCTAAATTTTCATTTCATATAACTTTTATGGGTCTTTTTGTATTCCTCTTAATAATTTTTTTCTCGCATTATCAAATCTCTAAGATATAGAATCAAATTCAAGATTTTTACCTAATCTTTCAATCAATTATTTCAAACAGTTTTTATATTTTTATCTATCACTTGCCTCCCTTCCTCAGTTTTGTGGCCTTGCAGACTTTCAGCAAGTTTTATTTAGTCTTTCTTGTTTTTTCCCATTTTCATTCACTAAATTGGGATCAATTCTGAAAAGAGTTTTAGAAATTATTCTTTATTGAAAGAAATTATTAATAAATCACATTTATCTTTATCACTACTGGTACCAAGAACTACAAAGTTTCTTTTCATTATCTCCACTGCCTCAACACCTATGTCCCATCCTGGCCACCCTGATTCTGCCATATGTTCAGGATCCACCATTCGGCTCTAACCCTGCTCTGACAGTGCTACTCAGTCCTTCATTGCTTTGTGCAGGGGCTTCTATAATCCACCTCTTTGCTACCAGTCTCTTCCCCTGTCTAATCCAAACTTCAGCCTCAATGACCTTTCTTGAACACTGGTTGATAATCCCATTTATCTGCTGTCAGGGACAAGGAGAATTCCCTCCTTCTATATTCCTTTAGTTCATATGGCTAGACAAGAAATCAAATTGACACAAGACTAGATTAACAGAAGAAAACCCAACTTCGTATGTACACATGAGAGGTCATAATAAGATGCTTAGATTATAAAATGAGGCTCAAAGAAATGCTTGAATCAGGCACCATTTTATGCTTTTTAGACAAAGAAACAATAAATTTGTGAGAAATTGAGAGGACAAGAAAAAGTGTTTACTAGATATAAAACTAAACAAGTTTTGAGTATTAGTGAAAGAGGAATTTAAACAAAGGAGTAGATTAGAAAAGAGGCAGCAAGATCTGTTTATACAGACTTATGGGCTCTGAGTTGTTTAACTAGTGATAATGGGTGTCTTCCAGGTGCAGAAAGAACATCTTTCACAAGGGGGATTTATCTCCTGCATTCAAGGAGACAAGAGAGGGTCAAGACGCCCTTCTGGCACCAGCTGCTTGTCAAGTAATTTTAATTCAAAGTAAACAATATATTACTGTGGGATATTTTGGGATGTCCTGTCTTGGGCCTTGACACTGCCTGCAGGAGAAAATTAGAGCTCCTGAGAATGGCCTGCAAAGCTTGTAACTCCAACCTGACTTTTGAACCTTACCTGAGTTTACCACTCCTCATCTGCCACACAAAACCCCATGCGGCTCAGAAAATCCAGAACGTTTTGAAGAAGTGCTAAAGATAAAACAGTTTAAACACTATGGACATTTTGCCAACTGCTGTAGTTTTTTTTTTTAAATTAAGTTTATTAAGGTGACATTGATTAGTAAGTTATGTTTCAAGTATACAATGCTGTAATACATTATTTATTTATTACATTGTGTATTCACCACCCAAAGTCTAGTCTCTGTCACCATAAATTTGACACCCTTTCCCCTCTTCGTCCTCCCCCACCCACTTGCCCCTTTGATAACCACCCCTTATCGCTAGGCTTAAACAAATCAGAGCTGAAAAGTCTGTGTCTATAATTTATTTATTTTGTTTGTTTATTTATTGCTTTCTCTTTTATATCCCACATATGAGTGAAATCATACAGTTCTCATCCGGTTTCATCTGACTTATTTCACTTAGCATAATATTCTCAATATTCTTCCATGTTGTTACAAATGGCAGTATTTCATCCTGTCTTATAGCTGAGTAGTGTTTCATTATATATATGTACCACATCTTCTTTATCCAATCATCCATCAAAGAACACTTAGATTGTTTCCATGTCTTGACTCCTGTGTAAAATGCTGCAATGGTAGATATATCTTTATAAATAAATGTTTTCAAAATTTTGAGATAGATAGCCAGAAGAGGAATTGCTATATCATATGGTAGCTCTAGTCTTAATTTTGAGGAACCTCCATACTGTTTTCCATACATTCCCACCAGCAGTGTATGAGGGTTCCTTTTTCTCCACATCCTCTCTGTTATTTCTTGTTTTATTAATAATAGCCATTCTAACAGGTATAAAGTGGTTTTGATTTGCATTTCTCTTATAGCTAGTGAAGTTTTTATATATCTGTGGTCCACTTAAATGTCTTTTTCAAATAGGATTGTTTTAAATAGGATTGCCCATTTTTAAATAGGATTGTTTGTTATTTTGTTGTTGAATTATATGAATTCTTTGTATATTTTGGATATTAGCCCCTTATCGGAGGTGTTGTTTGCAAATATCTCCTGCCATTTTGTTGGTTGCCTCTTTGTTTTGTTGATGGTTTCTTTTGCTGTGCAGAAGCTTTTTAGTTTGACATAGTCCCATTCATTTATTTTTGCTTTTACTTCTCTTGCTTTTGAAGTCAGAGTCATAAAATCCTCTGTAAGACCAAGGCCCATAAGTTTAGTACTTATGTTTTCTTCTGTGTTTTATTGTTTCAAGTCTTATGTGTAGATCTTTGATCATTTTAAAATAATTTTTATGTATAATTTCTTATCACTGTCTAGTTTCATTGTTATGCATGTGGCTTTCCAATTTCCCCAACACCAATTATTGAAGAGGCTTTCTTTCCTCCATTGTATGCTTTTGTGTCATTTGTCAAAAATTAGTTGCCAATATACATGTGGGTTTATTTCTGGGCTCTTAATTCTGTTTCATTAGTCTGTGTGTCTATTTTTCTGCTAATACCATACTGTTTTGATTATTGTAACTTTGTAATATAATTTGAATTCAGGGAATGTGATACCTCTGGCCTTGTTCTATTTTTCTCAGGATTGTTTTGGTTAATAGGATCTTTTGTTTTCCATACAATTTGATAATTTTTTATTCTATTTCTCTGAAAAATTCCATTGAGATTTTGATGAGAGTGCATTAAATCTGTATATTGCTTTAGATAATACGGCCATTTTAACTAAGTTGATTTTTCTAATTCATAAACACAGAATATCTTTCTATTTCTTTGTATCTTTAATTTCTTTCAAAAATGTCTTATAGATTTCAGCATATAAGTCCTTCATACCCTTTGATAAATTTTTCCTAGATATTTTATTCTTTTTGTTGCTATCAAAAATGGAATTTTTTAAATTTCTTTTTCTGATATTTTATTATTATTGTTAAAGAATGCAACATATTTTTGTACATCAATTTTGTATTTCTGCAAATTTACTGTATATATATTTACTGTATATGTTTATTGTTTCTAATAGTTTTTTGGTGGAATCTTTATGATTTTTTATGTAAAAAATCATGTCATTTGCAAAGAGTAATCAGTTTGGATGGTTTTTATTTTTTGCTCTTGCCTGATTGCTCTGGCTAGGACTTCCAGTACTATGTTGAGTAACAGTGGTGATATGGGCATCCTAGTCTTATTTCTGATCTTAAAGGAAAAGCTTTCTTTTTTCACCATTGAGATGAATGTTAGCTGAGGGTTTCTAGTATACGGCCTTTATTATGTTGAGGTAGTTTTCTTCTATACCCATTTTAATCATAAATAGATCTTGTATTTTGTCAGCATCTATTTATGATTAAAATAAGCATAGAAAAAATGTTTTTTCTGCATCTAATGATATGATCATATGATTTTTATCCTATATTTTGTTAATACGATGTATCACATTAATCAATTTGCATATGTTGAACCATCCTGGCACCCCTGGAATAAACTCCACTTGATTGTGGTATATTATCTTATTAATATATTGTTTTATTCAATTTGCTAATATTTTGTTTAAGATTTTCGCATCTATATACATCAGAGATATTGGTCTGTAATTTTCTTTTTTGTGTTGTTCTTGCCAGTGTTGGTATCAAGGCAATGTTGGCTTCATAAAATAAAAAAATATTGCTTTATGTTCAATTTTTTCGAAGAGTTTGAGAAGGATAAGTATATTCTTATATTATAGATATATTCAAATATTCTTTAACTGTTTGGTAGAATTCTCTACTGAAGACATCTTGCCCTGAATTTTTACTTTTGAGGAGGTTTTTGATGACTATTTCGATTTCCTTACTGTTAATTGGTCTAAATTAGATTTTCCAATTCTTCATGATTCAGTCTAGGAAGGTTATATATTTCTAAAAATTTTTGTTTCTTCTAGGTTATCTAATTTGATGGTATATAGTCTTTCATAGTATTCTTGTATAATTCTTCATATTTCTGTGGTGTCTATTGCAACTTCTTTTTTCATTTCTGACTTTGTTTGATTATTTTTTTCCCGTTTTCCTTAGTGAGTCTAGCCAGAGATTTGTTAATTTTATTAATCTTTTCAAGGAGCCAGCTCTTTGTTGCATTATTTTTTTTATTGTCTTTTTGTTCTCTGTTGTTTAATTCTGCTCTGGTTTTTATTATTTCATTTCTTCTCCTGACTTTGGACTTTGTTCTTCTTTTTCTAATTCTTTAAGATGAAATGTAAAGTTGTTTGACATTTTTAACATTTCTTGAAGTAGGCCTGTAATGATATATACTTTCCTCCTTTATATCTAAAGGATAACTTTGATAAATATATTATTCTTGGCTGGTCATTTCCCTCTGCCAATAATTTGAACATCTGATTCTACTCTCTTCTAGCTTGTAGGATTTCTGCTGAAAAATCCAATGATAATCTAATGGGGTTTCTTTTATAGGTTACCTTCTTCTTTCCATAGCTGCCTTGAGAATTCTATTTTTGTTGTTAATTTTTGACAGATTTAATATAATGTGCCTTGGAGAAGGCATTTTGGATTGAGATAATTAGCTGTTCTGTTAGTTTTTTGGATTCGAGGGTCCAGTTATTTTCATAGATTTGAGAAGTAGTTCTCGTGGATTATTTGTTTGAATAGGCTCTATTTTCTTCTTCTACGCTTCTCCTTCTGGTATACACATTATTCTTATATTGGTCTCTCTAATGACCTTTTTAGTAATAGCAAATTTTGCAACTGTAATTTCTTTACAAACATCAAATAGTATTAAATCTCCCTCATGCAAATACTTTATCATCTTTGTAACTTTTGTGGCTCTAACCCCATTCTATATGCTTTTTCTCTTGAGGAGAAACATGCTTAGCTTTATTTCTATTTCATTTGTTTAAATTGTCCCACACTCTTAAATAAAAGATTAATCTTCCAAATGACCTATATTTTTTCATGCTTATCTTTTTTATTTGCTTATGATGTTACCTCTGTCTGAAAATTTCTTGATATTCTTCTCCAACTAACTAGATATGACAATTTATTCAACATGAGGAGTATCAGTGCCATCTCAAATATGCCTCTTTGGCATATGGAGTATTTTGAGCTAAAGGCAATTGAGAACCAGCAGATTCAGAAAAAGCTTTTTACCTCCTTCAAACTGCCTTAAAAATAATGTATAAATTTCATAATTTCTAAAGGAAAGGAAATTCACGTACATAAAGGAAATTTTCATTTTGTAGAGATATCACAAGAAAGAGAGCTACTCCAGGGAGACAACTCACCACTTGAGAGACTTTTATCTGCATAACCAAATCACTTATTTGCCATATGTTTTCTCCCCTCACCTTCCCATAATTTGCCTCCTCCCTCCAGAAGCCCCACACCTCTTTTTTTGTTGTTTATCCTATGAAGGTATGTAAGTGTCAATCATCTGGCCATCTCCTTGTGCCACATTTTTCTTTGCAAAATCCCATGCATATATACATAATTAAAACTGACTTTTTTCTCTTTTTCATCTGTCTTTTGTCAGTTTCATTTTGGGCCCCAGTCATAGACCCTAAGAGGGTAAAGAGAAAGGGTTTTTTCCCTCCCCTACAAAGGCCACCCTAAACATTACTTCCTCTTCAAAGTTTTTCTCTCTTGATATTATTAACACATTATCTCACACACGAGTAAGAAGTTGAATTTACTTAATTTCCTTGTTATTTCCACTAAGAGAAGTTCAAAATTAAAGATATATCCATATTAAGGCTCTAGAAGTAAGACTTTTATGGTTTAACAGTCCACTTTTGTTCCCATTTAGTAAGTTACCAAAGTTTCACTCTACTTTTCCTTTTGCATTCCTATTGCCCTTGTGACTACTCTCTTGAAACTTAATATACTCCTATCTCACTATATAGATAGGAGTATCTCACTTTTCAGGCCCTGGCTAATTATTATTAAGGATTGTCGAACAGGGAAGGAAGGAAGGAAGGAAGGAAGAAAGGAAGAAAGGAAGGAAGGAAGGAAGGAAGGAAGGAAGGGAGAGAGGGAGGAAGGGAGGGAAGAAAGAAAGGGAGAGAAG
>NW_011889023.1:2054647-2065346 GCF_000151845.1 Pteropus vampyrus | reverse complement strand
GAAGGGAAGGAGAAATAAGAAATTCTAAAGGAGTAAAAATTTTCCTTCAATGCACTTAGGGTCTCTGGCTGGATCTGAAAATTAAAATGGCAAAGATTAGCAGGACAAAAACATGCAGAAAAAAATATATTTTAAACAATATATTTAATTTAAATTTTATGTGACATGATAGCCTTCATAAAGAAAATAAGACCCAAATAAACAGTTATACCTGACTATTTTATGCTAAGTTTGATGAAGCTTACACAGTCATGGAGGAACACTACAGGTTAAGGAGTATGAGGTAAGTGCAGTAAACTGGTGAAACTTAGCAAAGCTTGTTTGTTAATATTCTTCTTGGCATTCCTTTGTCTTCAGAGATAAGAATACTCTTTTCTTCTGGGTTCTGGGTACAGAGAGGGTACCTCTCAAATAAGAGTTTTGCAACCTGTTTCAGGAAAGAATGACAAGAAAGTAAGAGAGGTAAGAGTGATCTTCCTGCTTCTGCCATTTTCTCAAACTACTTCAGATTAAAATATTCAATATGTTAAGGAACTATTTTTGGGTAATGTGTCCTGAACACCACCAAAAACATTCTATTCGAAATTCTAAATGGTCTATCCATCTGTACTTTGATTTGAGGGAATGAATGATCAAAGAGGGAAAAGGCAATCTGGATATCCTTAAGCTAAAAGTAAATTCCTGAAAATTGGAAGTACATAATCAAACTTACCCACACACAAAAAATAATTAAATTACTTCTTTCTTTTTCAATAAGCTTCTGTTTATTATATTGCAGCAAACATTTGTATATGAAATTGCTCTTTAACAGCAAGAAGCCTGCTTCTCTACAAACATTGGTTTGTAGATTCTCTTTCATTTTCTTGACTAAAAAGTCAGCTCTATAAATTGTTATAGACGCTCACTAAACAAGAGCTAAGTTGTGAATTCCATGAGGACAACTGTATTTTATTCTTTGATATTTCCTAAGAACCTCATGAATACTAAGTGGGCAAAATTACCTACATTTAATTGAAAATACATTGTTGTTAATTTTCTTAAGACCAGTAGAGCAAGCACATGTTCTCTCAATGTCCATCCACATGGCCAAACTGTGGGAAGAATAACAATCAGACAGATATCTAAATTGCTCACTCGATGTTTTCTCCTGGCACAGGAAAAGGCAAAAGTCTAAAAAATCACTCTCTTCTGCATGCTGTTTGCCTCAGATCAATAACATGCAGAAAATCAATCAGGACAAATGAAAATCATCTTGTATTCAACCATAGCACAAAGGGAAAAAAGATATAATACAACTTTTGTCAAAAAAAATTCTCAGTTAAAATGAATTGCTTTTAGAAGGCTTTCTTTAATGTCTCCTGCTGTTGTTTCTAGTATATTCTTGAAATGGCTAAGATTAGATGTTCTAAAGTGAGATAGAATGTTTAAGACACACAAACCTAGATAACCTTAAGATTTGTTAACTTATTAAAAGACATCGTATTTCCTGGACAAACAAAATGACGACACTGATATGCTCCTAATGTTTTGTGGTTCATTTGTCAAATTGACTTCAGAGCCTTCCTCACTTCTTGCTTTCTTACCTTATGCCTGGTTTAGTCTCAAATTTAATTTAAATAGTTATTTGCTTTAAAAGATTGATAAACAAGTTTTAATGTTTATTAA
Organism: Pteropus vampyrus; assembly: GCF_000151845.1. Lineage (NCBI taxonomy): Eukaryota > Metazoa > Chordata > Mammalia > Chiroptera > Pteropodidae > Pteropus > Pteropus vampyrus. The sequence continues at coordinate 2,063,681 of NW_011889023.1, read as the reverse complement.
ACACAAAATATAAGTGAATCATTCAGCTATATGCTTTACATGTTCTACCCAATTCAGCCCTTAAATAACTCTTCTAAGGCTTACATTTTTATTCCTCTTTGTATTTGAGGAAACTAAGCGATAAGAGATCAAGTACCTCACAACACTCCCCAGTCAAACAAATCTAAAGTTGCATATTAGAAATCCCATCAAGGTTCATGATCTTTCCTTTGTACCAGACCTACTTTCATGTTGATTCAACCCATGGTAGTTTCAAATAGCATCTTCTTTATAAAACATTATCATATTAGGCATTTTTCTCTATCTACCTCTATTTGTAATAAGAATTCTAAGGTATGAGAGCAATTTACCTTATTCCTTCAATTTCCCAGGTGTACCAACCTCCAAATATGTCTAACCAAGAGCAACCTGGTATTTAAAAGTTCTGTGCCAGCTGACGAATCATGTGATCTGGGTTCCATCCACCCCTGACTCTAACTGGCTTTGTAACCTGTGCCCACTGACTGAACTTCTCTTAGCTTCACATTTCTCATCTTTAAATTAGAAGTTTAACTATTCAATGCCATAAGATATTTTTGTTTGATTGATTGATAATAGAATTTCTAAGAGAGTAGATACATTTTGTAAGTTTCTTTTAATTAGTATTTAATCAGTAAACTGCAAACATTGCCTACAACCTTAAAACTGGAAAGCATAGTTTCTCAACTACTCTCTAATGTCATTAGGATTATGTGCCCCCAAAATCCCTTTTCTTTTAAAAAAAAAAAAAGTAATTATTTAAAAAGGAAACTCATTAACATATTTTTGTTTATTATTTGGCACTTAAAATGTCTGCTCCTATATCCAAAGCCTACCAAAGAGAGTGGATTCCTTAAGATGTTTTAAGAACAGCAGCACTTTAGCTATCAGAAAATAATAAATCAGAATGACAGTGCTGACCATGGTGATTTCATGGTGAGAATGGTAAGGGCTTAGCATCTTCCCATTAAATTAATGAGAAACCTCGGCCTTTTGGGCCAGCAGGAGTGAACAACATAGTGGAGACATCTGAACACTTTTCTACCAACCCGGGAACAAAAGGCAAGATTGAAAGGACAATCAATTCAGTTAAGTGTTTGGCTTTCCATGCAGTTTATCCCCTAGATTGGACTGTTATTCCATTATTCCCTCAGTTTGGTTTTCAAGATTAGCAACAGCTAAAATAACTTTTTTTAAGGTTTGAGGTGTTTATACCCTTGTTTCCTGAATAAATAAGAAATAAAAAGAACAGGAATCGCCCCAGATTGCTAAAACTGTCTGATGATGGTATCCTTTTAATTTGAATTTATAAAGTGGTATTTTCATTTTATAGTCTTGCTTTTACCACATATGACTCTTTGGACTGCTAAATAAAGGAGGATATCACAATTAGTTAAAGATAAACAAACAAACTAGAATCTAACTGTGGACTTTACGTTGGGCAGAGTGCAAAGATCAAAGAAATACTGGATTAGAAATTTGGTGAGTTGTGCTACCAACAACTCGTGCAGCCAGGAATAACTCATTTCCTCTCTCAAGGCTTATCTCTTCATTGGTAAAAGAACTTATCCAAATGATGGATACATTTTTCCAACATTTGAATATATACTGCTCCCTTTGAAAATACAGAGAGAGATGATGGTAAATGAACAGGTAGCTGATTTTATTGTTAAAAACAAATATTCAAGGATTTACCTTTTAGGGGACATATGTTCTTTTCTATATATGGTCATAGTATTTTATACTACCTATTTCCCTACTATTGAACTCACAAATTATAATCCATGGAAACACTGTTTATGTATTGAAGAGGAGGCACACAGAACATCTTTCACATTGCTGCTATTAATATTCTTTACCATGACTTGTATCACCTGTTTAGTCAACATTGATCAACTAATCTTGACACAATTTGTTTGTTTTCTGTCTTACTTCAGTCCATAATTTAATTCTCTTAGCCCCCAGGAAAAATCCTTAGACATCACTTTGAAAGAGTTCATTTCTTATAATCTTTTTAAACATAGATCATGCAGTGACTGCATTTCCATTTAGTGGATTAATCCTCTATGTCTGTTCTAATTCCTTAGACTGCCTTATCTTGTCTTCTCAATACTTATTAACATCTTATCCAGAAAATGAAAGTTTAAAGAAAGCTGTGGAAGGTTGAAGGTAATTTACAGGTTTGGATAAAAGTTTTTAAATTATGAAAACTTGTAATGTTAACATTTACATGAAGAACTATAATGGGATTTGCTAGATGTATATGTTCTAAACTTCTGAAGGAACTTGAGCCTCAAGTTCATTATTTAAAATAATAAAATCAAAATTTAATATTCAAAGTTTTTGTAGGTTTTTATAAAAGTCTGCAAAGAAAAAAAACAGCGACTTTAATATCTACTATTTGTCAAGCATTTTACATGTATTAGTTCATTTTATCTCATATTAGCCCTAAAAGTATTATGAGTTCTGATTACAAATAAATAGACTAAGCAATGCAAAGTAATAAATGCATGATCTTATAGCTAGTAAACAGCAGACTCAGTATTCCAGTTCTGGTCTTTTGGACTCTAAAAATTGTTCTTTTTTTTACTGTATATCATTGCTTCTCTTGCAAAAACCTCATAGAAAGTCTTCTTTTTTCTGTTCTTTGTACTTTTCTCTCTCTTTCTCTTTTTAAGCACAAGGTGAAAGTTTTAATTTCATCTCTTTCCCACCTGCCGAGATTCTGAATCTAATAATAAAATGTTATTTTATTATTAGAGCTAGCATTAATTGAGAACTATGTGGCCTAAGCCCTTGCAAACGTCCTCTTATTTAATACATGATAGGAGTTGGTGCCATAGTAAGTATTTACAGATTTGAAAGCAAATGTTTGAGAAGATTTGTCTAAGATAAAATTGTTGGATTTTCTCAAGAAAAAGAATTTCTGAAGAAAAATATTCCATATTTGCCTAATTACAAACTTGTGCTCTTAGCCACTATAAAGAAATCTAAGACTGTGGAAGAAAATAATATGATAAAATTTCTTTTATTTCAAGTAGGGAGAATTTAATTACATTCAATTAACATTTTTTAAAAATTGGGTGTTCATCTTTATTCAAAAAAGTACTTTTAACATTTTGGTCTCCAAAAAACTATTTGTTCTATACTTAGCAAAGATGAAAAAACCAAACCGAACAAAATGCCATTGAGATGATGTACTACTGCCATCCAGTGGCCATCAAGAGAAAAAATTGCAAATGATTCATGGTTGCAAATGACCATTAGGGTATTTATTTAAATATGAAATGAAATGTTGAGATTGAAGGGAAATGTTAGAGTAGTAAAGTTCAATTTTATTACTTATCTTGGACCTGAGCCTTCCTCAAAGTGAATAAACTGACCCTGTGTGTCATGATATTATAGTAGTGTTAGAGGCTTTTAAACAATTTTAAAACGTGAGTAAAAGAAAATGAACACATCAAGTGAAAATGAGAATTTCTCTTTAAATTTTGTAAACATTTTGGTTCAATACAAGTTTTTATTAGCATGTGTTTCAAAAACATTTTGAAATGGCCTGTATGAATGTAATGCTGGGCTTGGTGATTGATGTACACACTGAGCAAAACCAACCGGTTTTTGGTTCTTGGGGCATGAATGCTACTATCAAGTATAGCATCTTGAATTTTTTCAAGATGGAAAATAATAAAGTCAAAGGTATGTAGATTAATGTACACACTTTATTTTTCATGATTTCCTGGCTTTGTTTTGTTTCTTTGCTTGCTTACATATTTATTTTAATTGTTGGCTTATTTAAGCCAGGTACCAAAGACACTTGTCCATAATGGAAGGCAGAAGTGAGAGCTTTGGGGTTCAAACATGTTTAGAATCATAAGTGAGAAGAACCTCTAATTACTCATTTAGCAAATATTTATTGAGCTTATTGGTGAGATGCTGCATAAGTAATTAATATAACACAGTCTTGCCTTCAAAGTAATCATTGTTCATGACAGAAAACAGAAACACAAATAGACGAATACAATGCAATATTCACAATATGAGGAAAAGTCATGGAGCAGTGTCTCCTTACTTATATGAGGCTAGCAAGTGCTTCACATGTGGTAATGACTCAATTGTTTTGGGATGAATGAGTGGAGAAGTATAATTGAGTTATGTTCAAGGTGTTACTAGACATCTAACCACAATTTGAAAGGTTGCAGGAGGCTGTCTAGAGAAAGAAACTGAGCTAAGCTGTGATTAGGCATAGCAGTCAAGAGAGGGGGATGGAGTAATATGTTTAAACAGAGATCAGAGGGCAGAAAGGTCTGGCGTTGACCCAAGAATTAACTAATTCAAGTCATTTGAAAAGTAAGGAAACTACAAGTAAATAACTTGATAAAAGTTGTGGAAAATATCCAAAATCAGACCGGCGAGAAACAAAGCTGCACCCAGAGAGTTGGAGAACTCAGGTTTATTATGCCAGAGGTCCCAGAGCAGTTAGTGCCCTGATGATTTAGGCCTGGAGCTCAGTTGCAACATTCCTTATATAGACCCTTCGGCTTCACCTGATTGGGTAATTTGAACTCAGGCCGCTACAAAGTGGTGGGAGTTGCTATGGTTGCAGGTAGTTACAAAATGTTACAAAGCGCAAGAGTTGCTAAGAGGTACAGTTACATATGTAGCTTAGACAGATCAAACAAAAAGGGAGTGTGAGTCTTTAGTCAATTTCAAGTACAGTCCATGCAGCAAGCATATTTACAGAACAGAACAGATAATTAGCCTTTTGAATGAAAATTCCTCTTCAAAGTCACATGATGCAGTGTCTCAACCAAATTTAGACTGAGTCTTACAATTCCTTCTCTGATTTTCTTTGATTTATAATAGTGCAACTGTGAATAAACTTTTCTTAGGGGAAAAGAAAGAAATGGACTTCATATGTGATGATAGTGAAAATAGAAATAAAGGACCTAATGAAAAAGATGTGTTAAAAGAAGAATCTGCAGTATTCAACCAATAACTGAACACAGATAGATATTGAAAATGTTCCATTTACAAGTAAAGGGACAAAGAAATGAGAACAAGCAAAAATAAACCATCAGCTGATCATTAAGTGTTTTATCTGCTAGCTATACACAAATTCATTAATGCTGCTACTGGTAATAAGGATAAAAACCATGCAGAAAAGAAACCACCTGGGAGGGCAATATTGCCAAATAGTTAAGAAACAGCCTGGGATGTAATCCACTATAGGCAGTACTTAGACAAGACACATTTATCGAGGACCTATAACACAATGCCACTACTGGAGATTCAAAGAAAATAAAATAAATAATTCTTTTTTTCAAGTAACTTATGTTCAGTTTGAGGACTTAAAAAATGCAGAAATGAGTTATAAAAAAAAAAATCCCAGGGCAGCAACAGCACAGCGGGGAGATCTCACAGTGCACATGCACTGGTCTTAGTCTAAAGAAGCCCATGTTCTAGTCCCAACTCTGCTGGTAATAGAAGTTGCTGCTCAGGGCTGTTCTGAGCCTGTGCTGGTTGTGCTTAGTTGTCATACATCTGTATAGTTGTTGTGAAAATTTCTCGCTAATAGAAGTAAACTAGCTTGAGGAAGACTTATCTTTTCAAAATTCTCACAAAATAGCCAATTTCCAAGTGTGAGGGTTACCATCACTTAATCTCTCTGTACTTCATGATTTTCACCTCTAAAATGAGTGAGTTGATCTTTCAATGATCCACATTGGTCTCCTTTCTACCTAATATGTTAATTTTGTACAATCTACTTGGTATTGAGAGAAGGTAAAATGGAAGAAAAGATCAGCATGCTTTTTGAAGCCTCCCTGTCAGGCCAGATGTTGGTTTTTGAATCCTGCTCCCTTGGTCAGATGCAGTCACTTGTTCATCAGCATTGATCTCTCAAAACTAGCTTCTACCTTGAGCCCTGTTGATTAACTCAGTGTTGCAGAGGTCAACCCACCGTTTATGGCGCATGTTCCCTGATCCGTGGCTTGTAATTAAGATCTATATCCTAGTTTGTGATTTGTTTTTTTACTTTTTATGTCCCTCTGACATTGCTGGCCTGCTATTCCTAAGGAAAATACACTATGAAGACACTATTCTTCTTTGAAAGTTTGAAGAGAGTGAAGTAGGCCTCAAAGAAACTACTAGACTTGGAGTGGTTAAGAGGATAGCTTTTCACAGATAATATAAAGAGCCCGTCTTGGCTGGATGTAAGGAATTTATAGGGGAAAATGCTATATACATCTTAAGAGAGGTCAAAGAGTTAAAACTTAGTTCATATACAGTTTTGACCCTCAGTAGATGTTTTTTAGTAATGGCTAAGGGAGATTGCTGTAATGAAACACTTTCATTTAAGATAGTATATGCAAGATGCATTAGAATTTAAGGATGCTAAGAACAACCAGCGACGGTTTCTGCTTTGAGAAGGTACAGTATGATGATTACTCATACTTCTAAAATTTAGGAGGGCTCTTTACAGTAAGTGGTAAGCTAGACTTGGTAACTGTATGGAGTTAAGAATAATTCAAAATAACTCCAAGATTATAAACCTGGACACCCATAAATGATGGTATAACTAACATGAACAAAAGAGCTCTTTTAGAAATGACAATGATTATCTCTCAGTTTTAGATTTAGAAAATTTCAGGTGAGAATTGGGCAGTATTTTGTACTAGAAACTGAGCTCAAAAAAGAGTTTAGATGTCAAATTTAGTGGGAGCTGGAAAGATCAATTGTATATATAATAATATGTAATGTATATTCATATATTCTCACGTATGACTTTGGAAAGAAGTTTGTTATTGGTGACAATAGAAACAAAGTCTTCCAAATGGTGAAATATTCTGAAGACTGACTCAAGACTAAATTGGTTATAAGAAAGTCCACATAGGAGGATTGAAAGGTAAAACAGAGGGATTAGATTGGAGGGTAAATCACTACCGTCATCACAAATTCTTAAGGAGCGACTATTGTACACTGAACAATGTGGTGGGCACTGGGAAGAGAAAAAAAATTAAATGTGATCTACCCTTAACCACAAACATCTGGTTCTGGTGGCTGGGTGTGCTCTTCAACTTTAGCTAACATTTATTAAGGGCTTCTGTGTCAGTCAGAGTTCTACATATTTTACATACATTATCTCATTTAATCTTGATAACAACTATGTAAAATAGGTCCTCATTACCACTTTACAGATAAAGAAAACAGAAAGGAAGTGTGAAGAAAATAGTTGATATGGCAGGACTGACTACTATTCTTTGAAAGGTCTGCTTGCATAGTTGGCTCTTAGCTGCCATCTGAGAACAGGAATTTCAGAAGGGTTCACACCTTTCCCAGAACTGATAAGAGTGGCTCACCATGCCTAACTGCTTATGTAAACAATGTGATTGGTGATGAACACCTGCTTTCCTCTGGGACTCTGAATTTTGATACACACTAGGCAAAGATGCTTACGTGATCAGCCCCCAATCAAAACCCTAAGCAATAGGTCTCTAGTGAGTGTCCCTGGTTGGTAACATTTCACATGTGTTGTTGCAAGTAGTTGCTGCAGAAATTCAGCGCATCCTGTGCAACTCCTTCAGGAAAGGACCTTTGGAAGCTTGCACCTGTTTTCCTCTAGACTTGTCCCAAACGCTTCTTCACTTTGCTATTTGTGCTTTGCATCCTTCCACTGCAATAAATCATAGCTGTGAGTACAACTGTATGCTGAATCTTGTGAGTCTTAGCGAAGCATTGAACTTGGGGGTGATATTTGAGAACCCTAACCCAGGAAGAATCTAGACAGCCCTTCAGGAGAAACTGTATGACAGTAGTTCATGATCTTTAAAATCTGGGGTGCTAAGAATTAGAATGACTTGTTTGGTTGGAAGAGAGAAAGAGCAAGTGGTGAGTGTTTAGTTGAAGATATATAACCTAACTCCTCACTAAAAGAGAACTCTCTTTCCTTCACAAACTCTGTTTTGCTCTCAGTTTTGCCTTGTGAGGGGGGAATGTGAAACTGGTTTCTGGAGAGCCACAGATCTACAAATTCACTAGTATCTCTGAGTACATATTGGCAAACAGATGATACTCTGCTTTGGGAAAAGAGTTCATATCACAGGATGCTTCTTGGAATACGAACACACGGAACAATTGATTCTGTTCACAGTTAAATAGAAATTTCTTCATTATTTTTTAAATCAGACTTTGAGCCCTTTTAACTCAAAACCCTTTTCCAGAATTACTTTTAGATTGCAGCATTTGTATGTGGAAAGAGCGTCTAACAAGAACAGCTCAAGCAAGTGTTGTTATTCGTTGATGTTTATTACTATAAATTTTTTATATTAAATTTTGCATGTGTGAGATATTTAATCTTTTAAACCTCAAATATCAGTAGAACTGGTTCTCAAAATCTGTCACATTCTCACTTTCAGTATAAAATATAATAATTTTGAGTTTGAAGAAAGATAATTTAAGATGGAATATTTAAAATTGGAATATTTTTCCCAGTTTTTAGTTTTAATGTCTTAAAAGTTATAATTAAAAGTGAACCTTATATTGTACTTGCATTCCTAATAGGAAGATTGGAGGTATGAGAACTGCCTCACCTACTTCAAAGGAACTGCTGAGGCCCACTTGCTAGTGCCCATGAACAAACTTGGATTCCATCTAACTGAATCTCGGGTGGATGACATGTTAAACCATACCTAGAGGGGCTGAATTTGTTTCTTATAATTGTTTAGTGATAAAATTTTAACATATTTGGTGAGTTGAACTGACCAAAATTCTACTAGCAAGAACCAGCCAAATCAATCAGTTTCTCTCATATGAGGTCCTATCCTCAGACACCTTAAGCATCGATGTGATGTAGTTTAGCACTTAATGCAGGCTGAGTAAATGACCAGATACAGCTTTTTTATTTTCTTTCCTTCTTTCCTTCTTTCCTTCTTTCTTTCTTTCTTTCTTTCTTTCTTTCTTTCTTTCTTTCTTTCTTTCTTTCTTTCTTTCTTTCTTTCTTTCTTTCTTTCTTTCTTTC
>NW_011889023.1:2042150-2052900 GCF_000151845.1 Pteropus vampyrus | reverse complement strand
AGAATCTGACCATGCTGGCACCCTTATCTCAGACTTCCAGACTCCAGAACTGTAAGAAATTAATTTCTCTGTGTGTAAAATACTTAATATGTTGTATTTTGTTATAGCAGCCCAAATAGACTTCGAGATGGTGGAGAAATATGTTAATCAGTCAAGAATGTGAGTACCTGCAGACACTCAGTGTTTAAGAAGCAACGACCTGCTTTGGAGGAAGTAACTCTCTTTTTTTATATAAATATTTGTACCAAATACTTTATGTGTGGATCGTAAGTCTCTTTGAATCATGATATTGTCCTCATTTTATAGAAGAGGAAACTGAGGCTCATCAATAAAATAACTCGTCCAAGGTTACAGAGATAATAGTGAAACCAGGACACACAAACCAGATCTATCTGACTTAACAGTCTACCTCCCTTTCCATAGCATTCTGAAAAATAGATATAGGACCTTTTTCAAGGAAATTGCTCTAACTCAAGAGAGAAATGATAGTTCAGAACCCTTTTAAAAGCAGAAGGTATTTGGGGTACTGACCAGCCATAATTGGAGTTAAAATATTTAAGCAATTAAAGAAATTAATGAATAATTATTAGAGTAATTTTAACTGGAATGTGTCCCTACTTTTGATGATCTCTCTTACACTTCACTCATTACTCACTGCTTTAGAATCCTAGGGTAATAGTAAGGAAAGATATTTGAAGGAGATTCCACAAAGAAGAAAATTAGGAGATATAAACTCTGAAGTTTACTTAGTTGAATTTAAATGGATAAAAGAATGCTTCAGTGTTTTTTGTTTTTTTTTCCTCACAATCTGCTCTGGAATAGAATATGAAGTGTGCCTTCTTATAGAATACATATTGAAAGATCAAGGACAATAATTTGTAAAGTACACTGATTTGTGTACTTTACAAATTATAGATAATCTCTGATTACATAGATTATCAAAATAATCTCTGTATTATCAAAATACAGAGATTATTTTGATAATCTCTGTATTCATTATCTATTGTTACTGTAATACTACTTAACAAACTTCAGTGGCATACAATAATAAATATTTGCTTTTGCTTCTGAATCTGTGGGTCAGCTAAATGGTTTTGTTGATTTGAGCCAGTCACAGCTGATCTTGGCTAGCCTCACTTATGCATTTGCAGCTGCTGGGAATTGGTTGGGGGCTGGCTGACCTAGGATATCCTCAGCTGAGAAGACCCAACTCTACTCCATTTGGTCTCTCATCATCCAACAGACTAGTCTCTGCTTGTTCTGATTGCTTGACAAGGTTGCAAGAGAGCAAAAATGCACAAGCCTTCTGAAGCCTGAGCTTGGAACTAGCATCTTATTACTTCTGACACCTTCTGTTAGCCAAAAACAGTTGTGAGACCAGCCTAGATTCAAAAGAAAGGGAAATGGACAACATCTCTTGATGGGAGGAGCTGTAAAGTCAAATTGTAAACAAATGGGAACTATTTTTGCAATCGGCTTACCACATTGATAACCATCATCATGAATTTTACAGAATCCCCTTATTTATTCATTGACATGCTTATTATTTGGGAGGTCTACATTACCATAAGCATATTTGTGAAATCATAGGTTTTAAGTTTTATTATTTTATATGTATTAAAAGTCATAACTATTAAAATTTTAGAAAAAGTACCACATATCAGTTAAAATTCTCTCAGTGAAACACATTGAATTAAGATAATATTTAGAACTTCTATGGAATCCAGAAAGCTATGAAAAATCTCTGACTTTCAGTGAAATAGTCAAAGTGATCTAACAAGTGCTAGATTCTTTATCGTATATAAAGCATTCAAATAAATTCAGAGGAAGATACTAAGAGCTTAAATCCCTTCTCAAAGGAGTTTGCAATCCAGACTGACAAAAATGTCATCTTGCCTGGCATACTTGCTAATGCATAATGAATAGAAACACTATGTGTCTCACACAGATAAATAAAATGATATTGCAGAAAGGAAGTGATCAAGTGAAATGAAGGGGTAGAAATCATGGATAGAAATGGTTGTGAGCTGAGCCTTTAATATGGGTAGGAAAAGAAAAGGCAACCTTGAGGTAGGAAGGCTCTTAAATCAGAAGACCCTGCCAGAAGCTCAAAGGCAACCAATAAAAACTTTTAATTCAGGCTCAGCAAAATGAGCTAATGTTAACACCAACATTATCTACATCACAGTATGTAAATTAGATTATACAATACTTAGTTTTGATCTTCAATATTGTGGTCATTGTGTACATCTGAATTTAGGAGAGATAAGGAAAGATATAAAAGAATTGGGGGAAAAAGATGTAAAAGAGTTGGGAAATGGAAGACTCTACCTCTCGTGAGGTGGGGCTACATATTTTACTAAAAGCAAAATTATTACTAAAAATGAGGAACAAAGCTGAATACAATATGAAACTCATTAGCTCACAAAATAGTGAGGAATAATCAGGTAAAGAACTATAAGAAGATAAAAGCCTAGAAGGTGACCCCAGCATTGGAGGAAATTTTTCCTCTGGAGACATTAGCTACTGAGAGCCTTACCAGCACTATAGACAGGGAATCTTGTTCCATGTTTTAGGTTGGTGAATCTAGGGAATCTTGGCTCATGTTTTAGGTTGGTGGCCTAATGGCTACATCCTGAGTCACGTTCAAGTAAAACTTCCCATTCAGACTATATGGCCCAGTTTCAGAGCATCTAAGTCTCTGAAATAGAGTTATGGTGTCCCAGAGCAGCAAGCATTTTAGAGATTTTGTTTTTAATTCCATTTCATTTTTGTTTCAGCTAAGTGCTTCTACTACTGGACACAGACAGAATCTTGATGAGAAAAGACTTCATTAAAGTGCTAAGATAATATAAAATGACTTACCGTGTGTGCTACCAGAGGAATTTTACTTATCCTAAAGAATTCAGAGCAAAATGTTGTATCTTTGTTTATTATAAAAGCAAAACAAACAAATAAAAATAAATCTTTTCATTGACCCCCAACATGAGTCATTCATATAGGAGGCTTTCTTTTGTTATCTTCTTTATTTGACAATCTGTTTAGATAACTTTTTTAATGTGCTGTATGTGGCGATTGGTTATGACATGTAGAACAAAAATAATTCTGAGTGGCACATGAATTATCAAGTCACATTAGAGAGAAACAATCCAATTTATGAAGATATAGCGATGTGCCATTAGTTTTGATAAAGTTCAGTTTTTATGAGATAGGGATGTTTTCAGAAGTTCTTGATACATAGTCTCAGAAGGAACTAGGAGTAGGTTCTGCTAAGCAACCGAAGTGACTTGTAACACATGACAGTTAGTATGTAGGTTTAAAATCTGCTACTTAAAATATCCTAGTATGTCTTCCTATTTAATTCATTTTTTTTTTTTGGATTCTCAAATATGTCAGAACAAAATATTCTTTCTTTCATTTTGCGGGACACAATCCTTATTTGTATAATTTTAATTGGCACTTGTCTACTCTGTTCCTTACACTATTTTTTTATATGTGGGCTGCTGTGTTACATAACTAAGCAAAGCATGAGCAACCAGATACTGACTTGCAGAGAAAAAAGGGCTTAATGTATTCGAGTATATTTGGTGGTAAAATTTTCCATGGCTGAATCTTACAGTGTACTAAACAGAAATCTATATCTAAGATATTCAGAACTATTTCAAATATTTAGAAAAAAAAGATTGAGAACAATAACATAAGAAAACCTGTAAGTAATTATAACTAGATTAGTTATAAAATGTTCTTTCCCTCTAAACTTCCTACAATAATTAATTTAATGGGTCATCTTGGCTAGACTATAGTGCCCAGTTGTTTGGTCATACAGTAGTCAGGACATTGCTGTAAAAGTATTTTTAGATGTTATTAACATTTAAGTCAATAAACTTTGAGTAAAGCTCCATAATGTGGGCAGCCCTCATCCAATCATTTGAAGGCCTTGAGCAGAAAGACTGAGGTTTCCCAAAGTAGAAACCTCCAAAATGCAATATAGAAATTCTATCTAAATTTTCAGCCTCTGAATTCAAGATTGCAATATCAGCGCTTAACTAAATTTCTAGCTTTTCATTCTGCCTTATAGATTTCAGATTTGCTAGCTCCCACAAGTGTGTGAGCCAGTTCCTGAAAATAAATCTTTTTCTACATATACATATGTATATATTCTATTGATTCTATTTCTTGGAGAACTCTAAAATACCTTCCAAGTCATAGAATGAAGGTGCATGCAATAAATTTCAAATAGCCATGCATGAATTCTTAGAGTGATATTTTAATAGTATGTCTTTGCAAATTTTTTAAAACAAGTGGATAGTAACCACTTACCACAGCTTATTTATTATGTATAATTGTTTTAGATTCTCCAGGAGGGTATGTTCTTTTAACTCTCCTGAGTTTCTTCCCTCAGTCTTATCTTACTACCACTTTCATTCTAATCCTTAATAAGCATTAAAGTTTATTCTTTTTCCTTCTGAATAAATAAAATATATATATAATTATGTATCTTATGGCCCTTTGTGGATTTCAGGCCAGTGTTCTTTTTTCTTTCATGGAAACAAATATTGACATTAATTTTTTCCATTTTGAAAAACATTAAGTTGCAATATATTTAAATTTATGAGAAAAATAATGCCCATTCTGTAAAACAGTTCCCAGAAAATTATTTTTAAAGGTAATTTACCAAAATGAGTGTTAAGGTTATCTTAAGGACAACTTCTAGTGGTGGGAAGGAACAAAAATAATTTATTGGAAAAGAAAAGTGAGTTAGGAATGGAGAAGTCCAGAAGTAAAGTGTTTAATGAATGTATGAAGACACATTTTGATATTTTCATGCTCAACTCTCTTCTCGCTGTGGTCAAGTGGAAAAAAAGACTTGTATTTTAGACAGCAGGAGGATTCTAAAAGGTACACGTAAAGTTGTTCCTTAATCTTTTCTCATAGTGAGACTGAATGTATCACTGATAATTGCTGGTGGAAAATAAATCAAGTGTGTAGGCAGTTAAGGTGAGGATATGAAGAACCAAAAAGGGAACAGTTGACAAAATGTCCAAAATTGCATAATCCATTACACTTGTAATTTTTCAAATGTATTTCTTTATATAGTCACTTGGAGATGATAATTAACTATATTAATTTCTCCAAAACACACAAGAGAATATTTTAACAAAGTTATGTAAGTACCCATGTTCACAGTATGGCAAAAGAAAATTTTATCTTAGCAACTGGTACCAGTGATCTAAAAATGTTTCAGCCTTGAACAAGCATCCTAAAATCTGTTCTTATTTATACATATCCTCTAGATTTCTCCAGTATAAATTGACAAGTCATTAACTCCTTCTCACGGATATAACATCAACCCAACTTGCAGTGCTTATTTGTTGTTTATTTTCTTTGCTAAACTGATACCTAAGTCTAATAACAGTTCTGGATAAAGTAGGAATGGGGAGAGATATGTGGCTAATGGGTTTTCTCTTCAAGGAAATCACTAATGTGAGATAGTAACAGAATAATCTTTAATCAAGTAAGAAATATCAGTGAAGGGTGGTAAAAAGCCGCCTATATATTCTATTTCTAGTTCCTAAACTTAGATATTTGAATTTGTAATTTCCTTTCTTTAAACTGTCTTAATTATACATTCCTTGAATTCTCACTAGCATACTTTGGTGGCCTCAATGCTGTCTCCCAGAGCTTGTTCCCAGGTGAACACAGAATGATTGAATTAGGAGTATCACAACCTGTGCCATGGATTTCTAAATCCCATACCAGAAAATTATAGGACTTTTAAGTAGACACGTCCAGACCAGATAATTAATATGATTTTCTCCATATTTCCCTAGGGATATTTTGCTTGTGTTGGTCCAAGTTCTTTATCAGTTAGAACATAGTCTCACAATAAGAGAAATATATTGCAATTAGCTTAAGGTGATAGATGATAGATAGATAATGATGATTGATAGATGATAGATAGATAGATAGATAGATAGATAGATAGATAGATAGATAGATAGATAAAAATGATTGATAGATGATTGACAGATATTGATATATTTAAGGATATATAAGTACTGTAAGGATATAGTATCAAGAGCTAAATTTATTAATAGAAGGCTCATCCAAAGGGGCATTTCTTAACATCTTCTCTGACCCAGATGTAGGTACTACTGCTCAGGATAAATTGTTTCTATCTTTGTATGTATCACAGAGTAAAGATTCCAAGTCATGTGTGAAAAAATTCAATTGTAGGATTAAATGATTATCACTATCTGGCTGCCAGGGTGTGCCCTGTTCTCCTAGCCCTATGTAACAGGAAATAAGATACTGCTTCCCAACAAGATTACGTATCATGAGAAATTACTCCCAAATCGGATACTAGACAACATCAAAATGCAAGCACGTATTAGAGCTTAGGTATATTTATACCCAGCATAGTCTCCTCATTGAATAAAATATACTCTAGCATAGCTAACTTATATATGCCTCTCAGAGCTCTGAATTACTTTGACATATCTTGTTTTTTTTCTTTTTTCCTAGCAAGGATCAAAAACAAGTTTTTATTATTATAATTGTTTAGTTATCACAGACTAATTAATTTGTGTTGATTTGTAAGGCATCAGTTAAATGGCTATCACAATAGCAAAAGCCAAGTTTCCTTTGATCATAGAATCATCAATAACATTCAGTCACTGGTCTCTGGCATGCAATAATTACTTTTCTATTACAGAGAGGCCATTTTAATAAAATTGTATTTCCTGTATCCCAGGGCATTTCGAGTAGGAGAAGGGCAAACCTTCTCTACCAACTAATGCAGTGGTTTCCATCATCTTAATTGGGTTGGAGCCTTACACCCCTTAAATCCTGATTGTCTGCATTCCAAGCTTTGGGATGTGGCAAATGGCCCGGTTGTTTTTATTCTAGAAGCTGCTTGATGAGGTTTCGCTAAGCCTCTCTTATTTATACACCCTCATGAAGTGTGGGACAATTTTGAACTCTGTGTTCCAGTTCATGTGTTATATTTATTAAATATGTAAGTAATCAAAGCATATTTGTTTACTTGGTTTTGACATTTACAGACACTTAATGATAGTTTTCTCAACACACATAAAGAGAATACCAAATGAATGTTGCTCACCACTCATTCTCAATAAAATTGAAGAAACAAATGTTTGAGACATAAAAGGATAATAAAAGATCATATAAAAGATCATAAGTACCAAATGAGTAGTACAGGTAGCAAAAGAAGCCAGAAAGAATTTGGGTGGTGGTAGTGGTAATGGTGGGTTATCTCCTCCCCCAAGTTCTGCTTCAGAGAGAACAAGATTTTTTTCCTTATGTGTTCAGGTATAACTCAACCAAAAATTGTTTTGATTTGTACTACTGCTACACAAATGTTTCTGCCTTTATTGCCATAGGGGAAGATACTTACCTGTAAACTTATTCTGCTATTTCTAGAAATATCTGTTCAAATCCAACTTTGAATAAAGACATAGCCCTGAAGCTGAATCTATTACATATTGTCCATTAGTTGCCCTCAATATGTATAACTTGGCATCACACTACAGGATAAGACCGTGGGGAAAAATCCCTGAATTGCTATATCTAAGGAAAAATGTTTCAGAATGTTACATGGAGCATTAAGATGTTTGCCCAAATTTGTACAGGAACTACATCTGTTTTTAGATCATATCTCCATCTGGAAGTTGATAATTCTTATAAAATGAACTACCTGTGTTCACAGCTTAAGTAGAGTTATACAAATGGAGAAATAAATAGCTTTTTAATAAACTATTATTACAGAATTTTCTAGTATAACTCCAAAGTACCCTCCTCTAGCCCTTCTGAGTCAGTTCTTTGAGTGTAAAAGAATAAACAACAAAATCTTGTTGGACTGGTTCATGCTCATTTTCCAGCACTTAGTATATTGTTTGATATACACTAACTTCAGAGAATTCCTAAGTGCCAAAGCACCATACTAAACAGATTTTGGGCACATGAGTATGTGGAATTCTTCAACCTGGGGCAGAAACCTCCATGAGAACCAGTGCTGGGATAGGAAAACCTGAACTATAATGGATGAATTGCTGGAGCTCAGTGTGGTTAACTCAGAGATAAAAACTCTAAAGGAACACAGTCATCTGGAGGCCCCCACAATTTTTTGAGTACTAGTTCTTGTACCTCTACCAGGTTCTCACCATGAATTCAAGAAAGAAGTCCCCTCTGCTTCCAGGCAGGAGGATAAAAGAACCATTATGAAATAAACCACATTGTTCTTTTTAACAGTCTGCACTAAAGAGACACTATTTAACCAGAGCCTACCTACTATGACTTTATCACAGCCTATCTGACCTGGGAGAAGGAAAATGCACAACTCCAGTTCACTCTAGCTATTCTGTTTCACCTTAGAAGCCTGCATTAAATTCAAAGCCACTTGTAGAATAACAGCAAATGGATGAAGAAAGATCTACCATGCTAATACTAATTAAAAGAAAGAGAAAGTAATAATATTAATTTCAGGAAAGCTGACTTTAGAGCAAGGAAAGTTATTAAGGATAAAGAAAGGCCTAACATAATGTCAAAATTGTCAATTATCCAGGAAGACACAACAATCTTTAACATATATGAACCTAACAACAGAACATCAAAATATATAGGGCAAAAACATCAAAATATATAAGGCAATAACTGCAAGGAGAAATAGATAATTTTCTATTATTGCTGAAGATTTCAATACTCCCCTATCAGACATGGCAGAGCCAGCAGTCATAAAATCAATAAGGACATAGTTGAACACAACACCATCAATCAACTAGATATAACTGACATCTATAGACTACTTCTAACAACATCGACATCAGAATACATATTCTTCTCAAGCTCATGTGGACCATTCACTAAGATAGACCACATTCTGGGCCATAAAACACACCTTAACAAATTTGAAAGTACAGAAAATGTACTGTTTGTTCTCAGAAAACAAAGGAATTAACCCAGAAAACAATAAGAGAAAGATAGCTAAAATATCCCAAAAGATCTCAAAATTAAAAAAGAAATCTAAATAATACATGAATCAAAGAAGATATCTCCAGAGAAATTTTAAAATATTTTGAACTAAATAAAAGAGAAAATGCAATGTATCAAAAAGTATGAGGTACAGGAAAAAGAGTGCTTATAGCACTGAATATGCATAACATTGAATATACATATTAAAAATGAAGATCTAAAATTAATAATCCAAGTATTCACTCAGAAAAAGAAGAGGAAAATAAATAAGAGGAATTTGGAACAGAAGTCAATGTAATGAAAACAGGAAATCAATAGGGAAAATCAACAAAACTAAGAGCTGATTCTTTGAAAAGATCAAAAAATTGATAGGTCAACTAAATAGGATAATTAAAGGAAAAAGAGAGAGGATAAAAATTACTAATACCAGAAATGAAAGAGGGACATCACTACAAATCCTATGGACATTAAAAAATAGGTGAAGGAATACTATGAATAACTCTATGCCCACAAATTTGACAATCTACATGAAATGAACCAATTACTTGAAAGACGTAATCTGCTAAACCTTACACAAGAAGAAATAGACAATCTGAATAAGCCTATATCTATTAAAGAAATTGAATCAATAATTAATAACTTTACAAAACAGAAAACACTTGCTGTATTCACTGGTGAATTCTACCAAATATTTAAGGAAAATTTTATACCATTCTCTACAATCTCTTTCAAAAGATGGAAACAGAGAGAATACTTCCTAATTCATTCTAAGAGATCAAAACTTATTCTATTACCAAAATTAGGCAATTACATTATAAGAAAAGCAAACTACATTATGTCTCATGAACATAGATACAAAAATCCTCAACATAATATTAACAAACTGAATACATCAATATATAAAAAGAATTACATACCACAAACAAGTGGGATTTATTTCAGGTATACAAGGCTCCTTCAACAATCAAGATGGAATTAATGTAATCAATCACATCAAGAGGCTAAAAGAACACATGATTATATAAATGCATGTCAAAATGCAGAAAAACTATTTGATAAAATTCAAAATCCATTTCATGATAAAATCTCTCAGTAAACTAGGAATAGTGAGAAACTTTCTCAACTTGATAAAGAATATCTTCCAAAAACATAGAGCTAAAATCATCGTTGATGGTGAGAAATTTGAAGCTTTCCTATCAAGATCAGGAAAAAGACAAGGATGTTCCCCTCTCACCACTCCTTTTCAACACCACTCCTTTTCAAAATTCTAGCTAAAGTGATGACATGAAAAGAAAAAAAAAGTATACTCTTTGGGAAGAAAGAAATGAAACTCTTTGTTCACAGATGACATGATCATCTATGTAAAAAATTTTTTTAAAAAAAAATTGCCAAAAGACTCCTGGAACTAATGAGTGATTATAGCAAGATTGTGGGATACAAGGTTAATATACAAAAGTCAATCACTTTCCTATATGCCAAGCAGAACAAGTGGAATTTGAAGTAAAAACACAATACCATTTACATTGGCGCCTAAATAAATAGAATACCTAGGTATAAGTCTAACAAAATATGTACATGGTCTATATGAGGATAACTACAAAACTCTGATGAAAGAATAACTAAATAAATGAAAATATATTCCATGTTCATAGATAGAAAGACAGTACTGTCAAGAGGTCAGTTCTCAACTTGACATATAGATTCAATGTAATCCTAATCAAAATTTTACCAAGCTAGTTTCAGTCAAGATGGCAAAGTA
>NW_011889023.1:2039206-2042100 GCF_000151845.1 Pteropus vampyrus | reverse complement strand
GTAATCAATCACATCAAGAGGCTAAAAGAACACATGATTATATAAATGCATGTCAAAATGCAGAAAAACTATTTGATAAAATTCAAAATCCATTTCATGATAAAATCTCTCAGTAAACTAGGAATAGTGAGAAACTTTCTCAACTTGATAAAGAATATCTTCCAAAAACATAGAGCTAAAATCATAGTTGATGGTGAGAAATTTGAAGCTTTCCTATCAAGATCAGGAAAAAGACAAGGATGTTCCCCTCTTACCACTCCTTTTCAACACCACTCCTTTTCAAAATTCTAGCTAAAGTGATGACATGAAAAGAAAAAAAAAGTATACTCGTTGGGAAGAAAGAAATGAAACTCTTTGTTCACAGATGACATGATCATCTATGTAAAAAATTTTTTTAAAAAAAAATTGCCAAAAGACTCCTGGAACTAATGAGTGATTATAGCAAGATTGTGGGATACAAGGTTAATATACAAAAGTCAATCACTTTCCTATATGCCAAGCAGAACAAGTGGAATTTGAAGTAAAAACACAATACCATTTACATTGGCGCCTAAATAAATAGAATACCTAGGTATAAGTCTAACAAAATATGTACATGGTCTATATGAGGATAACTACAAAACTCTGATGAAAGAATAACTAAATAAATGAAAATATATTCCATGTTCATAGATAGAAAGACAGTACTGTCAAGAGGTCAGTTCTCAACTTGACATATAGATTCAATGTAATCCTAATCAAAATTTTACCAAGCTAGTTTCAGTCAAGATGGCAAAGTATGTAAATGCTGTGTCTGCCTCCTCCCATGATCATATTAAAATTACAACTAAATTATAGAACAATCAACCTAGAGAACAATCTTAAGACTAGCTGAACGGTGGATCTATAACTAAGGATAAAAAGAAGCCATGGTGAGACTGATAGGAAGGGCAGAAACATGAAATGGACTGGTTCCACATTCACGTGAGAATTGGGAGGGATGTCTTGGTTGCAGAGTGAGTGGTCTCAGACCCATACCAGGCTCCCCAGTCTAAAGCACCATGGACAGGAAGAGGAGCCCCCACAATATCCGGCTGTGAAAGTCTACAGGCATTCTATCTGACAGGATAAGATGAAAGGCTGCAAAAAACCCAGGCATTACTCTTAAAAGGTCCAAATTCAGACTCTGTCACTCCTAGGCATTTGCTCTGGGCTCTGGCAGAGGAACAGTGGCTTGGGAGATGCCAGAGACATATAGGGAGAAATTGAGTTGAGCGGCTTCAGGGAAAGGCTAGAGAAACAGCCTCTGGTGTTCCTGAGCCCTCCTCTCCAGTAGCCAATGGGTGGGCGTCATTTTGCCTATGTCAAGCCATCTCCCCACATGGCCAGAGCTGAATCTACATTGGCCTGGTGAACTCTGCTTACACCATTTTGGTGTTTCCTTGGGATCCTGCCCCACCCAATTCACGCACTGCAAGTGGCATTTTCAGTGTTGTACAGCCAGCTAGTGGCTGGCAGGCAGCCAAGGCTGCCCACGATGCAGACTTGCTTGGACAACTCATGGGCCCCAGGCAGGCAGCGACTGGCTTTAGTGTGCTCTGAGCCTTTTGAGTGACCTCAGGTTCAGCACTGGCACCAAATCTGAATCTTCACTAACCTGATAAACACCATTTGACCCACCCTGGTGATGCCTTGAGACCCCAACCCACCCAACTGGCATAACCCTGGAGGCTCTTTCAGTAGCTTAGTGAAAGAGGCAGCCAGCAGGTGGCTTCAGGCCTCAGGGTGCCCTGGGCCTTTTGCTGAAGAGCCCCAGCCTGGTACTGATGGTGGCCAGCCTCGATTTATAGCATGGGAACAATGACCTTGGCATATATGGAGCTCCTCCCAAGAGGACTCAAAATGAACAAATCTGGTGGCCAACTGCAGACCACAACAGAGCACCACCCAATTGGCCCCACAAGTAGCACACTAAACAGGTTGTCTCGGCAGGCACCAGAGCATGCTGGGGAAAATTTCACCGCACACACAGCAGCTCATATATTGTAGGCGTGGCCAACCATCACAGCTAGTCAGCCTGAGAGTCAATCCCACCTACTGATGTGCCAACAGCAATCAAGGCTCAACTACAAGAGAATACACACAAGCCACACAAGGAACACTCCTGGAACACCCAGCATAGGTGATTGGGGAGATTATGCCACTGGGCCACACAGTATGTACACTTACTACATAAGACCTTTTGGCTAAGACTGGGAGATATAGTAGATCTACCTAATACATAGAAACAAACACAGAGAGGCAGCCAAAATGAGAAAACAAAGAAACATGTTCCAAATAAAAGAACAGGAGAAAACTCAAAAAAAAAAAAAAAAAAAAAACTGAATGAAATGGAAGCAAGCAATCTACCAGATACAGAGTTTAAAACACTGATTGTAAAAATGCTCAATGAACTTAGAGGAAAAATGGCTAATCTCAGTGAGAACTTCAACAAAGAGATAGTAAGCATAAAAAAGGACATAGAAACCATTAAAAAGAATACATCAGAAATGAAGAATATGACAACTGAAATAAAGACTACACTAGAAGAAAATCAATAGTAGATTAGATAAAGCAGAGGATCAAATTAGCAATTTGAAAGACAAGGTAGCAGAAAACATCCAGTTGGAACAGAAAAAAAAGAAAGGAATAAAAAAATGAAGATAGTCTAAGGGTCCTCTGAGATATCAAATGTAACAACATTCACATCATAGGGATACCAGAAAGAGAAGATAAAGAGCAAGAAATTGAGAAGCTATTTGAAGAAATAATGACAGAAAACTTTCCTAACCTGGTGAAGGAAATAGACGTACAAGCCCAAGGAGTGCAAAATCCCAAACAGCATAAATCCAAACAAGCCCACACCAAGACACATC
>NW_011889023.1:1998257-2039156 GCF_000151845.1 Pteropus vampyrus | reverse complement strand
TTGGAAGCAGCAAAAGAAAGACAAAGAGAGAATCCTAAAAGCAGCAAGAGAAAGGCAGCTTGTTACTTATGAGGGAGCTCCCATAAGACTGTCAGAAGATTTCTCAATAGAAATTTTGCAGGCCAGAAGAGTTTGGCATGAAATGTCCAAAGTGATAAAAAGCAAAGGCCTACAACAAATATTACTCTACCCAGCAAGGTTATCAATTAAAAATGAAGGTGAGATAAAGAACTTCCCAGACAAAACTAAAGGAATTCATCACCACCCAGCCAGTATTAGAAGAAATGTTAAAAGGACTTCTTTAAGAAGAAGAAGGAGGAAAAAGAAAAGATCATAAATATGAATAATAAAATGGTAATAACTATGTACCTATCAATAATCACTTTAAATGTAAATAGAATAAATGTTCCAATCAAAAGAATAAGATAGCTGAATGGCTAAGAAAACAGGAAGCTTTTTAAAAAAGACAAAGGACATTACATAATGATAAAGGGGTCAATTCAACAAATATTTATAACCCTAGTAACCATTTATGCACATAAATAGGAGCATCTAAAAATATAAATTAAATATTGACTGACATAAAGGGAAAGAGTGATAGTTATACAGTCATAGTAGGGGAGTTTAAAACTCCTTTGACACCAATGGACGGATCTTACAGACAAAACTCAGCACCATTTGCAACAACATTGATGGACCTAGAGAGTATTATGCTAAGTGAAATAAGTCAGAGAAAGACAAATATATGATCTCACTTATATGTGAAATCTAAAAAACAAAACAAACAAACAAACAAAAAAGAAACAGACTCACAGATACATAGAAAAAATTGATGTTTGCCCGATGGAGGGCATTAAGGGAATAGGTGAAAAAGAGAAAGAGATTAAGAAGTACAAATTGGTAGTTGCGAAATAGTCAAGAGGATGTAAAGTACAGCATAGAGAATATAGTCAATAATATTGTAATAACTATATATAATGCCATTTTTACTAATCGATGGGATCACTTCACAAATTACATAAATGTCTAACCATTATGATGTATTCTGCAAATAATATAAAATAATATTGAATGTCAACTGTACTTCAAAATAAAAATAAATTTTAAAAAGCAATTGATCTGATAAAAATAAAATAAAACTAGTGAATTATAATAAAAATAAATTTACCAAGTTATTCTGTGGATATCAACAAACTGTCTCCAAAATTTATATGGAGAGATAAAGACCCAGAGGAGCCAACTCGTTATTAGAGAAGAACAAAGTTGGAGGAATGATGCTACCCAATTTCAAGACTTATTATAAAGTTACAACAATCAGGACAGTATGATATTGATGAAAGAATAGACAAATAAATGAATAGAACAGAATAGAGAACTCAGACTCACATAAATATAATAAACTGATCTTGACAAAGGAGCAAAGGCAATACAATGGAGAAAAGATGGTCTTTTCATCAAATGATTCTGGAACAACTGGACGACCACATATAAAAGGATCAAGACATAGACATTACATTCTTCACAAAAATTAACTCAAAATAGATCACAAATTTAAATGTAAAATGCAAAATTAAAGTTTCTATAAGATAATATAGGAGAAAATCTAGATGACCTTAGGTTTGGGTTTTTAGATACAACACCAAAGGCATAATCTATGAAAGAATGAACTGATAAGCTCAATTTCATAAAACTACACTTTTTTGTTCTGTTAAAAACACTATCAAGAGAATGAAAAGACAGTCACAGACTGGAAGAAAATATTTGCAAAAGACATATCTGAAAAAGGACTGTTATCCAAAATATACAAAGACCTTCTAAAACTTAACAATTAAAAAACAAGTAACTCAATTTTAAAATGGCTCAAAGACCTTAACAGAAGTCACCAAAGAAGATATACAGATGGCAAATAAGGAAAAAAAAAGATCTTCCACATCATGTGTCATCAAGGAAATACAAATTAAAACAACAATGAGATGCCACTACATGCCTATTAGAATGGCCAAAATCCAGAATACTGACTCCAAATGCAGACCTGGAGAGGATGCAGAGCTATGGAAACTCTCATTCATTGCTGGTGAGAGTGCAAAATGGTACAGTCACTTTGAAAAACTGTTTTGTGGATTCTTATGAAACTAAACATAATCTTACCATATGATCAAGGAATCACACTCCTTAGTATTTACCCAAAGAAGATGAAAACTTACATTCACATAAAAATCTGCACACAGATGTTTATAGTAGCTTTATTCATAATTGCCAAAACTTGGAGACAACCAAGTTGTCCTGTAGACGAATGAATAAATAAACTTTGGTATATTCAGATGATGTGATATTATTAAGTGCTCAAAAGAAATGAGCTATCAAACCATAAAAAGACATGGAGGAATCTAATGAAAACTATTGATCATTTCTGCAGAGAAATGGACTTACATGTATTACCCACCCACTGAAATCCATTGAGGGGTCTCAGGTTAAGAATCCTCATTTAATGTTTAAA
This sequence comes from Pteropus vampyrus, assembly GCF_000151845.1. NCBI lineage: Eukaryota > Metazoa > Chordata > Mammalia > Chiroptera > Pteropodidae > Pteropus > Pteropus vampyrus. The sequence goes on along the minus strand of NW_011889023.1, from coordinate 2,036,659 downwards.
ATAGTGCTTCTCACCCTTTTTCACACCACGACATCCATAGAAATAATGATATTTGTACAGTACACTGGGATAAATTAAATGAAATTTGGAGGCAACTATGTGGGTCTAGTTAAAAATTTTGGTTTTTTTTAAATTATATAACTATAATAAAAATAAAATAAGCATATTCAGTATGATATAAAATATTGAGTTTTTATAAGATACCAAATAAAGTCTTTTAAAATTAAAAAAAATAAATAAACATGAAGGAAATTTAAATAGCATATTACTAAGTGAAAGAAGCCAATCTGAAAAGGCTATATCATTCCATCTGTATGACACTTCAAAAAGACAAAACTACTGGGACAATAAAAAAAAATGTTGTTGTTAGGTGGAAGGGATGACTAGGTAAAGTGCAGCAGATTTTTAGGATAGTAAAAGTACTTCGTGTAATACTGCAATGGTGGATACATGTCATTATACATTTGTCCAAACACGCAGAATGTATAACACCTAGAGTGAATCATAATGTAAACTGTGGAATTTAGATGGTAGCAATGTGCCAGTGTAGGTTCATTAATGGCATTAAATGTACCACTCTGTGCAGGATGTTGATAATGGGGAAGGATATGCATGTATGGGGGATGGAGGTATACGGGAAATTTTTGTACCTTCCACTCAATTTTACTGTAAATTTAAAACTGCTCTAAAATATAAAGTTAAATAAAATTATAAAATCTATTGTCTATTGTAAACCACAGACCTGGTCCCTGGAAACCATAGATAAAGAATTCTTTAAGTGGACTTTGCATTCATATACTAGCTTTATGATAAAACTGAAGTACTTAAACTATTGTGCATACCTTCTCATATCTACCTTTCCTACAAGAATATTTCTAAGCTTTCATTTAATGACTGAAGTGTTAAAAGAACATAAGGGAGGAGGGGAAAAGATATGTTAATGTGTTAGTAGCATAAGATGTCTGGAGTAGAGAAGGACCCTACTTACTTCCTAATGAGTTTTTTCATAAAAAGACTGAGGACTGACCCTCACCTACCTACACAGTTGCTCCTGAGTGGCTTAAGCATCTTGGAAAGGATTTCACTACATAAAACAGATATTTATAGCCCTGGACTATAGACAGAAACCTGTAGAGCAGTGGTCCCCAAACTTCCTGCCGCAGACTAGTACATGGCCTGTTAGGAATCAGGCCGCGCAGCAGGTGAGCGACCAGCTAGCAAGGAAAACTTCATCTGTATTCGCAGCCGCTTCACTCCCCAGAGCTAGCATCATTGCCTCAGCTCCACCTCAGATCATCAGGCATTAAATTCTCATAGGAGCACGGGTCCCTTATGCCAAAAAGGTTGGGGACCTCTGCTGTAAAGGGTTATATCAGTGATTTGTTTAAATATTTATTTTCTGAACTTGACTTGGTTACCTGAGACAACACCTCAGGTACAGTGATAAAATGCAACAATGACCGGAACAAGTCAGATAGTAGGATCTGAGGCCACAAGAAACTTGTGGGTCTTTTAGAGGTCTGCTGGGGCACTGAAAGTATTAGAGGCTTTGTCAGTAGGGGCAATAAAGATGAGAAGAGAAAGCTGCTAAAATCATATTTGCTATTATTTTATATCCTGACAGTAGCTAACCTAATAGTGAAGTAGACTTAGTCTCTACCTCAATTGTGTTTCAGCATTCCTTGCTTAAAGTTTTGAAAGAGTCTCTAGTCTTTTCCTTTCCTAATCAATCTTCTATGTTGTTTGAAATTATTCTAATTTATTAATAAGTTTGGTGCCTTGTAATAACAAACACTCAAATATTTGTTGAGTAAATGAAGTTTTCCCTCATAATTAAAACCCTCTCATGACTTAAATGAATGTAAATAAAATGTAAATGCCTATAGTAGAGTCCAAATTCCCTGGCATGATGTCTAAGACTTTAAGACTCTTCTTTTCTAAGTGCTTATCACATATAACTGTGATTTCCTGACTTTTAGATGCTCTCTTATGTTTCTTATGCTTCAAACATTTTTTTGCTTGTTGTTATATCTTCCTTTCCATTCTATGTTTAACATTTCTATTTCTCCTCAAGCCCGTTCCTCAATGATTTCTCTGGTTCTAAAGACACATTAAGTTGTTCCAGTCAAAAAGTTCTATTATATAAACTTGGAAGATAAATATGTTCTGGAGATCTAGTGCACAGCATACTGATTATGGTCATCGATACTGTATTATATACTTCAAGCCGCTAAAAGACTAGATCTTAAACGCTCTCACCACAAAAAAAAAGAATCATAATTACATTATTTGATGGAAATGTTAGCTAATGCTAAGGTAGTAATCATATTGCAATATATAAATTTATTGAATCAACACATATACTCTAAACTTGCACAGCTTTATCTGTAAATTGTATCTCAATTAAAAAATAATGAATTTCAAAAGTTTCCATGAAACTAGTAAAATTTATCTTTTTTTTCAAGTATATTTTAAATAATTGTTTATATATTTGTTTCTACCTTTAGACAGTGTCTTTTGAGGGCAGAGATCTCAGCTTAATCACCTACGTCAAGGCATGGAGCATGGTGGAATAAATAAAATCAGTGATATTAGGAAAACCTAGATTTGACCTCTAGCTTTCAACATCTAGTTATGACCTAAGTAAAATTAATTAATTTCTCAGTTCAGTTTTCTTCTTTACAAATACAAAATAAAGTCACCTGGCAGATAAAATTGCTATTTCTGAATAAAATGTAGTGAAAGAGAAGCAGTGCATGTGTGTGTGTGTGTGTGTGCGTGCGTGCACACGCATGCATGCGTTTAAGTATAAGATTTCCAAAATATTATTTTAACACTCAATGATTTTTAGATTTCATTCACAAATCTGAATCTCATTCAAATTTGTGACAAATGTTGCATTGACAAAGTCTATTGTAATTATAAAAATTTGAAGTACCTGTGATTTTTTTGTGAAAATGAAAAACTGAGAATTACAAGATATGACTTTAGTTTTTCTTCAAAATAGTGTTTCTAAAATGTTTTCCTTCTATTATCTGACTTAAGGCATTCGCTTAACTTGGGTTTTAGAATCAGTAGTTCTTATTCAGAGACCCACTATTATATCGTAGAATCAAAGTATGTGAGTTTTTTTAAGATAGTAACACAGGTATGAACTATCGGTCAAAGTCAAAATACAGAATTATACTTAGTTCAGACATTAGAATTGCAGATTTTATTTGTAAATGAAACTTGTGCCTGGTCTATATGGAAAAAATGATTAAAAGCTCATCAAGTTCTTCGATTTTTTTTGTTGTTGTTCCAAGCTGTCCTGCTATATTAATGTTTGCTTCTTTGATTCATAAGTGTGAAGGTCAGGATAATTGGAGGGAAACTAAAGTAAATGAGCTATTGTGATCAGGAATTTAAAACTAAGAATTGCATGAAAGATCATGCAATTCCAAAGCCATTCTCAAAGAGGAAATCCGTTGCCAGGCCCATGAAAAAAAATATTTCAGCTTGAAATTAGTATGCGATATTTTTTTGTTATAAAGTAATTGCAAATCAATGCATTTCGAATGTTAAATTTCAGAAATATAACAGGTCAAAATATAAAATTTATCCTCATTAAATTCTTAAACTTTGAGAAATTGAATTTCCTTTTTCTGTATGCATAAAGAAAAAAATAAAAGAATAAAAATCAAAGCCCCCATTTTTAAAAACACCTCCACAATTTGGAATCTGGTCCTTCTCAAAGAGTAAAAATTCTGCCAAATGGATGACAAGCTATTGTCAAGGAATAAAGAGAAGCTTCTGTGGGAGCACGCAAAGGATTAATGCACAGAAGCTGCATCACATTTTAAGCTCATATACTCATTGAAATAGAATTTAAATTTCAAAGCTTTTACTAATATTTCTCAATAACTAACATTTGTTCATAGGTATCCAATATAAGCTTGTCACATTAACTCTAGAAATAAAAATATTTATAAAGAAATATTAAAATTATTTTCAATGCCTTTTTGCCTTATCGATTCCTTGGAAATCTAAAATAACATATCCGTAAAATTAAAACATACTTATTTTACAGATTAATAAAATGAGTTCCCAAATATTAAGATAATAGGAAGAGTAGGAACCAAGACTTATTGAGCTTACTGTGACCAATGACAAAGATTCTTCACTTGACCAAACTTTAGTCAGGCTCCTGAACTTTCTACTATGTCCACATGTGTACTTTCTTGTAAAATATAGTTTTAGCAAGAACACTTGTCAAGTCAGCTTAGCAAGAGTTGTCCATGGTCTACATCTGATCGTCTTGGATATTTCACTGAGTTACTCTTCTTCCACCATCCTCTGGGTTATGTCCGATGACCCTGGCCTGTCTTCAGCAAAGCTACTGTCAGGTTGGTTTAGCCAAAATCTCCTTTATCTCTGATGTTTCCTCCTAATAACTTTTCATCCACTGACCTCCACCCTGCTCCTTGGCTATAAATTCCTATTTGCCCATGCTGTATTCAAAGTAAGCCCTGTTCTACAACAAGTTCTCTTTTTTCCTATTGCAATAGTTCTGAATAAAATATGTTTTTACCATTTTAACTATCATCCAGCTCTGTTTTTTCGGGGCGGGGAGAACACTAAGAATTGTTAAGTCTTTCGCATACTTTTGTCATTAAATCCTTATGGCAACCATGTTATGTTTTCTTATTCTCATTTCAAGTTTAGAAACTGTGGGGTAGAGAGATTAAGATTGAAAATCCAGTAACTAGTTAGTGGTGGAGACAGAACTCAAACCTAGGGATTTTGTGAATTTTTTAAAGTATTATTTATTGCAAAAGTTGAGTCATTTTAAATTTTTTCTACTGTTTTAAAATTTTTTCCCAAATATGGAAAACATAGAAGCAGTTAAGTTAAACAGGCAGTTTTTAAAATATAGAAGATGTAGATAGCTTCCTGTTTTAAGATACCATTAATTTATTTTAGTATCAACACATTTTGGAAAGAAACCATCACCATTATACAAGGGAGTTCCCAGAATTGAGCCAGAACAAAGCCCTTGAAAATAGAATCATATGAACCTTCATTTTATGTCCTCTGGGAAAGCAAATGAACATTCTTCATCCTACATGGTAATGTTCTCCATTGACCATCCATTCTTTGGGAAGGGTCATGTTGCATTCCTAGAATATTTGAGGTCATTATGAGAGATTGGTTGCATTCTCATCCACGTTAAGGAAAATAAGTGTTCAAATTCATCTAGCTAATTACAAACTTACCCTTTATAACAGAGGTCCCTTACATTTTTGAATTTACAAAATAGTCTTCAATGTAACCTTATAGCAATAGCCTATCATTGATTTCTAAGAAAACTCATCTTATCTTTTTGTTGATAATGATGTTTTACTGTCTGTCAGCCTCACAATAGCCAGGTTAAATAATTTAAGAAATTATTTGACTACTGGGCTAAAGAATTAAGCATTTTACCTTCAATTTGAGGAGGAAGGTTCACCTTGGATATGGAAGTATAGCAAAGTTCATCTATTTATATAACTTAGATTAGCTCATACATATCTTTCTGGTTTGTCAAAATTTCTGTTAGAGATGTCAAGAGAACCTATTTCATGCACTTTGTTAAGGATAGTAAGTGAAATATCACATTCTCCTCCTTAAACATATTATTTCTATTTCATATTCAAATAGACATGATTATGGATTTGATCCATGACTAGTATAGAAAAGGAAAAAGAATCTTCCTCTAGCCTCTTAGGTTCCATGGCTGGGCCTGAGAATTGATCTGATAAGAACAGGTTAACAGGAGAAAAGCATTATTTACTTTTATTTAAATTTTATTTAATATTTTTATGTGCACATGAGAGACTTCATAGGAAAATTGAACATCCAAAGAAGTAATTAGGTCTGAGAGCTTATATACTTTTTAAATCAAAGAATGATAAATTTGTAAAGAAATGCCAAGATAAAGGACTTAAGCTTCTATGAGCGGTAAATTGTGGGGAAGTGACTGGGATATATATTGAAAAGACAGGGGTTATTTTAGTAGGTTTGTTTGTACAGAGTCATTTTGGTGTGGACTCCCAGCCTTTAGTGATAAGAATGTTCTTTTTCTGGTACAAAGAAAGCACTTTTCTCATGGGAAATTTTATGACCTGATTTAAATAGAAAGGGGAAAGTAAGAGAGTACTTCCTGTATCTGCTATTTCTTAAATGCCTTCAGCTCAAAATAATCAATATGCCAAAGCAGCATATATGGGAATGGCATGTTTCTGAACAACTTCAGTAGAAAAAAAAAATATGTACTTTAAGGTCTTGGAGTCTCAGAAACTATAACACAACAAAATTCTAAGATTCTATTTAACTCATGCTCATTATCAAGTAACATACAAATCACTAGAAGAAAAACTGGGGAGAGACATAAACCTCCAATTTAACAATAAGGTTTGCTTTAATAATTAACCACCTTAGATTCCAAGAGTTATTAGTTGTATGCAATCAGTTGCATTGCATACAACTGATAAAGGAAAACTTTCCAGGAAGGAGCCATGTCCAACAACAAAAAGAAGAAAAAAGAGTTTGTTTTCACATGATTCTCAACACTCATGTTAATGATTTTACACCACAGCTCTCAATTTTCTGAATTAACTAGGCAATTCCTGGTTGGTTTGAAAGTATGTGATTAACTACTACTAAGGAAGTAGTAGTGAAAATCCTGGCTATAGCACACCTAACATAGGATCACCAGTATAGAGCACTAATTGAACAACTCTTTGGTCAAAGGCCCAGTGAGAAAATGCAAAGATGACAAAGATGCTCTAGAGAAGTATGGAAAAATTTATATGGAAAAAATGAATATGGTAAATACTATAATGAGTATAGCTGAGGTTTTATATTGATTCTAACAAGCAGGATTGGAAAAGGCACTTGGAGGCAGACCACTCACTATACCTTAAAGTCTTAAATCTCAATTCCAATCTAAAGCCACAAATGTGAACCTTGAGTATTCAACCAATACATCTCCCATTAGATAGTCAAAATACTTAATTTGCTACATGATAAACACAAAGTTCTTCTATCCCCTGGCAGTATTTAATTTTAAAAATGCCAAGAATCCATTTTAAGGAAAGAAGTTTAATGAGCAGATAAGGCATTTGAATACTTAATAGAATACTGTACAGAAGACAACATTACTAAATGAGTTGTTCACAGAATATGCTATTCAACTCTAAAAACATACAACCAAGAAAATTGCCAGTGTCGGAGTCTGCTTGCCTGATACATGATTCAAATACAGATGTTTTATGATCAATGAACTAAATCATAAAGAAGGCCTGAAGCTCAGTATTAAGATAATTGTTTTGTCTAATAATTGATTCACATAAACATTACTGGGAATTATCTGCTTGCTCACTTTTAAAGGAGCACTTGATGAACAAGAGTTCCCTAAGTTAAAAGATGTCAGAAAATTCTTTATACATCACAGTGACCTTGGGAAAACAGAAATATCTCCCTGTCCCCTTGTACCTAAACTTTCTCTATTTTAATAGAGATCTATCAAATAAAAATTATGAACTTTAACATGCTGTTTTCCCAAACCTGTATGCCTTCAATTGGATCCCATTAGGGTTGATGTGAAGAAACTTTCATATGACTATATAGAGCCAAGATCAAGGCACAGCTCACCATCTGTCTATGAAAATTGGATTGGGAGGTTTTCTATTACTGACCAGGCATGTCTTGATACTAAGAGCAGGAATTGGTCATCTTCTGAATCAAAGCAGTTTATGTTGGGCACAGGAAGTCATTTTCACATTAATGTATCTATAGGGGGCATTTTGAATAGAATTGTCACTTTCTGATCATGTGGTGGTTATTACAGACTCTTTAGGGTGATTGTCATTGTCAGGCATTTGTTTGACTTTGTCTTAGGTCTTGAAGCTCATTTCCGTCTTATGTTACAGGTTCTAGATCCTCTCTGATTTGTATAAGAGAGAGAACTTTACACAAATTAACCAAATTCTAAGAAGTCTGGTTTGTATTATAGATGGTAATAGAGTAAGTGTGAACTTAACATGGGCTATATACCAATGCTTTAAAAAATCCTCAGACACAAACATATATTTATATAGTCTTTTAGCTTTTTTAAAAATCTCATTTCCCTCAAGAATCATGATATTTCTGTTTATTTTAATATCTACTTTGTATTCAAGTATTGACTCTCCCTTCAGGGACATATTTCAAAACATCAACAATATTTGGCCCTCCTTGAAAGTTACCACAAAAAGTAGAAAATAAGAAAGAGAGATAAAAAGTAGAAATGGGAGTGCTCAGTGGTGACCTAGGATCACTCACCAGGTGAGGGACTGTCTCAATTCACGTTGTGTGATCAAATGCACGCCACAGCCAAATTAAAGATGAGTCTATTTGGTTATGTGTAGAATGGTCACAATTATATTAACTGAGAAGACTCTACTTGACATTCATCTACATTAGACAATAGATCAAATATTCTTGCCTCTTTACATGCTTGTCTGAGATCAATATGAAGTATGGTCAAATAGTATCTTCTGTGTTATTTGTATCTTACTTATTCAATGTGACATTTCCTTCAACCCTGACTAATATAACCACCTTGGTTCTACAACCTTGATCCAATATTCTTAAACTTTCTATCTTTATTATATCTACCTTTATCAATTTAGGCCAACAGTGTTTGTTGCTGCTGCATATTGTTGTTGTTTGTTTTTGTTTTTGTGCATCATATCGCCCAGTCTCCCAATATGAATATTTACCTGCTTATATCTCATTCTTGCCACTGTTGTCTGTAACTCTCCAAGATGAACATAGATTGATTCAGTAAGTCCATGAGAATATGGACTAAGGTTTATGAGGTATTTATTTTTTATATATTTTCCTCACTAACAGAGTGCTATTGTACAGTTTACTTAAACGCTTTTGGCCTCACTTAACTCAGTCACAGAATAGAGAAAAATATCATTCTAAACAGGAGGGTCAACTGAGAAAAGGCTTTATCTGCTCACAAATGAGAAGTTTTGATTTAAGACAACAACAAAACTCTAGGCTTCTGTGAATAACAGTGGAAATGATACCCTTCCTATTTACTCTGGAGAAAAGATATGATCAGAATGGCATGATACCAATAGTCGCCAAAATCTGAAGAAAGGCATTTTTCAGGAAAACAGGTCTTGGTTATCTTCTCAGATTAAACATCAGTTCTTGGTACTTAACTATGTATCCCAGCTAGGAAACTCCTTTCCTGGTAAAAATGTACCAGGAAAGGTAATTGTTAAAATAATCCAACTTAGAAAGAAAATGGTTTTTAAATAGATATTGCATTTACTGCGCTATAATTTATTGAATTATTCTTCTGAATCAGTCACATACACCAAACAAAACCCTGACAAGTTATCTTGATTGTACTTTCTCTAAGTTCCATGTAGAGAAGAAAGTTAATTACTAATACTACTCTATGAACCTCAAATTGAGTCTGTTGGTATATTTTAGTTAAATAGATACCTGATGCACATCTGTTCTCACCTTCCCTCAACTTCTCATTTTCACGTTTACATTATTAATGTGTATTTGCTGGCTTCCAAAAGGTTTGGAACTCCTTTATGTTCATTTGTCTTGTGTTCAAGTGCAAGAACAGAGCACAAAGGAAGAGGTTTTGTTTGTGAACTCGATGTTCTTTCTTGAACAACCAAAGTTATTTTTACTGATATCTTTGGGAAGAAAAATATTCTAAGTACAGAGGAAAACTTGAGCACAGTTATGGTCCTTGGTTGCTAGACCTCATTTACAAGAGGACTTTACTGGACTCGGATTAGAGCTTTCAGACAGAATAAGTCAAATATAGACTGCTATAACATATACTCCCCCAAATGTTATGCAAATAATGGTGCCATGTTAGAGATTTCTATTGTTTATGTACCAGAAACTCAAAGTTGATCGACTCAACCTATGATAGGTACTCAGGAATTGGAAGTTTCCAGATGACATTAAAAGAGGCCTGTGTCCACAAATAGAGAGGCCCAAGGATTTATAACAGTATCAGAAAAACTAGGTACAGCTCTCTATCTCCATAATCTAGGATAAATTGCTTTACTGCTATTTCTTCATCTGTAAATTGAGAATAATGGGCCTTCTTCAAAAGACCATTGTGGAAATTAATATATAAAAAATATTTTATAAGGTGTTAACCACTATAAACTACAAGGTTTTAGTAGTTGTATTACTGTCATTAGTAGTAGGAATATTAATATCATTATATTGCATCATTTTAAGAAGGCATATGTTTGGAAAACATATACTAAAGGCAGATAAGAAAATAGATGAGAATATCTGCTTATAACAAGAAAGTTTCTAAAAAACAAATATGGTGTAGCAGTCATATGGATGCATTTCATAATGCAAGACGTCAGTATGTGTCTAAAATCAGATATGAAGATTAATATCTTTTATTTGAAAATATATAGTAAAAAAGAACACTGGCTTCTGTCTTTTACTCTCATGATATTTGAAAGTTACCAAAGTGTTTATTTTCAATAATATATATTTTTTCTAGTTAATACTAGTGTTAATATAGCTTGAATGTGTGGAATGTTTCTATCTTTTTCCAAGGCTACTTATTCTGTGAGTTGGTTTTTCTTCTTAATAATCTTTAGAATGAGAGAAAATGTAATTTTTTTGCAAAAGCTTTTTTTCATAATCTTAAATAACATTTGGATTGAATTTAAAGAAAAAAAAGCTGACTAAAACCTTTTAGATATAATATTAAATACAAATAAAACTAATAGATACTTTACACTTATAGCATATACATAACCATAAACCAAACAACTTTCAAGTTAAATATAGCCAAGCAAAAAAATTTAAATATTCAAATTAATAATAATGACAGATCATACTGAGTTTAATAGAAAGTTGCAGGCTTAGATCTAGTTCTAGATTTGATCCTACAAATGTAATAATGGCCTATTCATATATGTGTATTATATGAAGCATAACAGTTTCAAGACTTTACTGCTCCATAATAATGACAATTTACCCAACAAGCAATCTTCAAGTGCCAATCTAACACATGAAAACTGAATAGAGTCATTATATTTATTTAAAGTTCAGTTTAGCATTGTGGCTTTGTTAATATCCACATTAAATAATTTTTATATATTTTTTTATTGTTACCAATTAAAAGCAGCAAATTTCTTCATTACACATTTAATGCCCACTTACTATTGCTGAATAAGGTCATTATTTCAGATCAGTGTTAGAAACATTTGCATTAAACAGCCATTTGCCACATGAATGTGGTGTTGACTCAAGTCTTGTCTCTTCCAAGTGCTGTGAAATCTTTACTGTGAAATGACTGAGCTTCCATTTTGCACAAACTATCATATCCCAATACAGACATGGACAGTGATGTGAATGTGTGGTCCATCATAAGGTGGGCATCTAGATACTGCAGAATTTGTTGAAAGCAATTTGAGATCCTTAAGACACCATTTGCTGACCTCAATCTGAGATACTGTGGTCTAAAGTACATTCCAATTTGTGCTTATTTATGAGAAAAATATATGTAGTTCCAAACTATAGTTTACTTTTACTATAAGATTAAAATTATGGCTAAGACAAAGGAAGAACAGAGTGATTGAGAGTTATTACCTTAGAGAAAGAGAATACAGTTAATTAACCTAGACATAACTAGAGTACGAGATAATAGCTGGTTAGCAGACAATGCAATTTTGATAATATAGCGAAAACTGACATGTTGGTCTGTTGCTAAGACGACAACCTTTGTGAAGTTGAGGCAGGAAAGAAACTGTAATGAGGTTAATGGAGAGATTAAAAATATATATAAACATATATTTTAACTCTTCTTGTTTGTTTTAACAGGTTATTGGAGAAAAGACTACAGAAAAAGAGAAAACAAGAAAGTGCTTTTAAAATAAAAAGTTCTTTTCTTTATCAGAAAATACATCAGACCTGAAAATTATCTTGCAATTTACACAGAATAACACAGACACACAGAGACATGTTCCTTTTAGAATACATCCCAAGGAAAATTTAATGTGTGAAGTCTTCGAGAAAGCGATGTGTTTATACTGTCAAATAGTGACAGCAGCCATTATATCATTAAAAACCTTTTGTTTACCATCTCAGTCCTAATGGTCTTTGAGAAATAGCTCAGTAATGAGCAGGTATTCTTTTTCAGAAACAACTCTGATCCAAGTGATAATGTTGACTGAGAAAATGGTACGACCCAGTGAATGAACGAGGGCCCCTTTATCACATTTGTTTTTAAAATTACTTATTGTTGATAAAAGATTATTACTTTGTAATTGTACATTTTTCTCAGTGATTATGTCACTTAATCAAGAACTGAGGTATATGACATTTATTCTTCTGTAAATTTGCTATTTTAAAGACCAGTTGTTGGATTTTTTTTAAATCAGTGTAAAAAAATACTAGCTCTCATGTCTGAGATGATTGTTTTCTTCCTATGTCTTTTAATTTTTCTTGTAGTTTTTTGAATAATTTTTGGTAGTAATATCTTTATTTTTTATGTTACAAAAGCTTTCCAATCCACACATCTGAAAAACAATTATTGAAACTTTCTTATTCTGAAGTTTTTTTTTAACTTTAACACTTTAATTCATCTGAATTTTCAGCTTTGTGAAGGGCAAAGCCACATCTTGTTTTAATATCTCTCTTCCATCTTGGAAATTTTTGGCCTCTAAGCTCCTCTATTTTTCCACAAGAACTCACAACTGACTTCTGGCTTATTTCAGCTGATAATGATATCAATTCCTTGAGCTTTAGCTTTCAACAAGGGATGCTGGAAAACCCAAATCAGTTCAGACCCAAAGGACTGGATATATAAGAAAATAATTTATTTAAATTGCAAATGATAAGTAAATATCTCCATATATTTTACTGGAGCTCCTACCTAGAAGTCCTAAAATCCTACCAACTAGTCTTCAGCCAGTTTGTAAATAAGTTATTGTTTTTCTTATATGGACTCTTTTTGAAAATATATGTTTTTGAAACTCCTACAAGTAATATGCTAGCATTTGGAATCTATTCACAATCTTAACTCTAATTTAAACAATGTCAAACATTAGACATTTTAAATGTTAAAAACTTCATAAATGTCCCATCCAAGTAGAAAATGAGACCATCTAATATTTCATTTGTTTCAATGCACTTTTTTATTTTTTTATGCCTACAGCACCTGCTCTTCCTAGGTGGTCTCCCATCCAAGTACTAACCAGGTTCGACCCTGTTTAGCTTCCGAGATCAGACGGAATCCCGCGTGTTCAGGATGACAAGGCTGTAGCAATGTGTTCTTGAAATCTGCCACTTTGTTCAATATCTGCAGATAGCCTTTTGGCTAAAACTACTTTCTTTATTCTGTGTGTGTGTGTGTGTGTGTGTGTGTGTGTGAGAGAGAGAGAGAGAGAGAGAGAGAGAGAGAGAGAGAATGTGATGGGGGAGCTGTCCAACTTTATGCACTGGTATTGATTAAATTTATGAGCCTATTTATCTTTATTTAATTGAAGCACTATGCAATGCACTCAAACTATCCCAAAAGCTTTGAAATGGACTCTTTTTCTAAAAATCTGGAATCCCAAAGGGCAGGGTAGAGTTCCAGAATATTTTTCCTGTACTTAAACACATGACTAGAAACTGAAGCAACTACAGAACAAATGGATTTGAATAGTGTCCAGTCTCAGAGGTACAGTTCTGATTTACCTCATGTGTAATAAATCCAAAAAGTGTGAATAATGGCAACTAAAAAATATATTTTTCATAATTTGCATTCCTTCACTTAAAATTGCAGATAAAATAGTCTTTTTAGAAATCAAATGGAAGAGAGTACAAAAATAAGAACACTATCTGTACTCAGTTGAAACTGTATATCAATGCTATAGAATGTATGATAAACCGAGTTAACAATCAAAGCACACTTAATTTTATCTAGTCTATGTGGAAATTTCTATCTGGAGGATAACTGACTGTAACTATAACAATAACTATGACTAATTCAGCTAAGTGCCATTTTAGTAAAATATTAGAGCAATGAGAAAAGACAGATAAATTAAACTGCAACAAAATTAAAAACTTTTGTGCACTAAGGGACACTATCAACAAAGTGAAAAAGCAACCACTGAATGGCAAAAAAAATATCTGTAAATCACATATCTGTTAAGGAGCTAACATCCAGAATAAAGAAAACTCAACCAAAAAAAACAAACAACCTGATTTTAAAACGAGCCAAGAACTCATTATTATTGAATTGTACACTTGAAACCTATTTAATTTTATTAACCAATGTCACTCCAACAATTTTAATTTAAAAAAAAGAACTCGAATCTAATTCCTCAAAAGATAAATGAATTGTCAATAAGAACATGAAAAGATGCTCAACATCATTAATTATTGAGGAAATGCAAATCAAAACCACAACAAGATACCACTTCACATTGATTAGGATAGTTATTATAAAACAAAATGAAACAAAACAAAACAGAGAACAATTGTTTGCAAATATGTGGGGAAATTGAAACTCTGTGCAAACGCCATGGAAAATAGTATAATTTGTACATCTATATTTATAGCAGCATTATTCACAACAGCCAAAAGGTGAAAGCATCCCAGTGCCTATTGACAGATGAATGGATAGACAAAATGTGGTATATACATACAATGGAATATTATTCAGCCTTATAAAGGAAATTCTGACTCATGCTATGACATAGGTGACTCTTGAAAATATTATGTTAAGTGAAATAAGCCAGTCACAAAAGAATAAATGCTATATGATATCCCTTATATGAGGTACCTAAAATGGTCAAATTCATAGAGACAGAAAGTAGCATGGTAATTGCCAGGGCCAGGGGGATGAAGAGCAAATTATTGTTTAAAGAGTATGAAATTTCAATTTTGCAAGATGAAAAATGTTCTGGAGATGTATGGCAGTGATGGTTGCACAAAAATGTGAATGTACTTTAATGACATTGAACTGTGTGCTTAAAATGGTTAAAAATGGTAAATTTTATGTTGTCCATCTTTTAATATAATAAATAAATAAATAAATAATAAAATAATTAAACATAAGATACAATATTTAACAAACCCGGGCTTTTTAAAGTTGCCTATGTTTCCATGAGAGTGGTTCTTAATCCCTTGATATCTCACCTAGAAAATTCTTTAGCATATTCTTGTTTTGTAAAATGAGATAGTGATACAGAGCCATTTCTGCTTCTTCCAAAATATAAATGCATTTTACTTAGAGATTATAATTTACTGAAATCTTCTATTTAAGAAGGTATATGTGAGCAGATTTGAGATCTAAAGATGACTTATTATGAAAACCATCATATAATTAGTTGTTTTGTAGTTTATTCTTTAAAATATTTATTTCTACCTCAAAAATTTTTTATGCAATGCAAGAATTTTACCAGGAGGTAACAGGTCTTTATTACATGTTCTAAAATGCTTCATCCCATGCTCAATATGATTCTCTTCTTAACCACTCATAGATTTAATCTTTTTTATTAAAATCATATTTCCTTTATTGCAAAGATTGAAATCAAGCAAACATCAAAATGATGCCCAAATATTAGCTTTTGGTAAAAGCAAAGTTAAAAAATAGTTATCTTTGTCCATTTTCTACTAATAGCAATGATAGCTACCACTTATTGACTACTTTCTTATTTCAAGGTCATGCAAAGCACTTAATCAACACTATTCAATATTTTTAGTCCTATATAAAACAGTTTATCAAGTCAGGTCATGAGTATTTTATTTTAAGGAATTCATTCTGTGATGGTCTTCATAGCCTCTGAAGCAAATTTTCTTTGTATCCTAAGCCCATCCTAATTTCCAAGCTCCCAACCAATGAAATTGAAATAGCATATACTCTGAGGCAGAATTCTTCATAAATATAATGCTTCTGGTAATAGAAAGTTTCTCTACCACTTTACTCTAAGAAAAGAGGGTGGGTAGGAGGAAGGAAAGGTCTCTTGGCTTCAGTTTGAGAGTTGCTACTGCACTGTACATGTATGACAGAAGAGAAATGTTCTACTATGAGGAAGGCCTAGATGAGGGATACTTAAAAAGATCTGGGAATCTTTATTAGAAGTTTGAGTTAAGAAGTCCAGAAAGAGACTAAATATCCAAGCTTACACTCATCAGTTTGGTCTGAGATTTTCTCTCTTCTTATACTCTTGAATGATGAGTCTTTGGGAAATCACTGCTGCTGTCTAACACTCTTCATTATCTTTTGGCTTCAGAATGTTTTATAGTTGCCTGTTGTGCGTCAGGTCTGGTTTGGTATTGGAAATATGTGTTCTTCATTTTGGTTTGTAGAATCTATGCAATCCTAGCTTAATACTGATGTCATTTTTAGGAGGATGTGAATGGTTCTGTGTAATGTTTAAGGTACTCTAAGAGCATCTTGACGCACATGGCAGTTTTCAAGTACTGATTGTTGATAATGTGTACTTGACAAGAGTAAGAACTCAGGAAATCACCAAATGAGATTCTCAAAGATAAATACCAATACTGACTCCTTCAGCTCCCCTGAGAACACGCTAACAGCTTGTGAGACGTGTGTTACTTTAGTAACAAGATGAGGAACAATCTAAAAGGGATTCAGTAAAGTTGCATGGTGGAAAAGACCTTGGCCTAGTTAAGGCTTATAAAAATTGACTTCTTTGAGATTGGCTTAAAGCATAGCATCCCATGTTCCCATGACACCGATATTCTTCATGGAGTCAATAGACTCACAAGCTCAGACTGGTCTTTGTTTTTACAGAAAAGTCATGACTACCATAAGGAGAAGACAATAATACTGGTGATAACATTTATTAAATGATATATGAATAAGAAAAAATGTTTTATAAATGTACTTCTTTTAATGTTATAAATGGTAAATTTCTTGCAAAATGTTCTAGTGTTATTAAACTTTTTTTTAAGTATACACATGAAAATACCACAGTGAAATTATTGGAGTAAAACCGATTCTCCATATATTGGAAATCTTAATTCAGAATTATATCGGCCTTTAAAAAAAAGCCCTAGAGCCCAATTTCACACTCAGTGTGGTTATGTCTTTTAAAGCATCCTCTATAGATGTAATGGAAACTCTGCTTGGATATCTACAAAGATACTGCATGCAGCTTTCAAGAAAACACATTACATGCTTATATGTGGGTTTACTTCTGGAGTCTCAAATCTGTTCCATTGGTCTGTGTGTCTGTTTTTCTACCAATACCATGCTTTGATTAATGTTGCTTCATAGTATAATATGAAGTCAAGCAATGTGATACCTCTGACCTTATTCTTTTTTATCAAGATTGCTTTGGCTATTCGAGATCTTTGTGATTTCATACAAATCTGATGATTTTTTTTTGTTTTATGTCTTTAAAATAATGCCATTGGGATTTTGATGAGGATTGCGTTAAATCTATATATTACTTTGGGTATTATGGCCATTTTAACTATGTTGATTCTTCCAATCAATCAGTGAACATAGAATATCTTTCCATTTCTTTGTGATATCTTCATTTGCTTTTAATAATGTCCTGTAGTTTTTGGCTTATAGGTCTTTCACATCTTTTTCAAAAAATTTGAAAACATTTATTCATAAAGATATATGTACCCCGATGTTTATTGCAGCATTATTCACGGTGGCCAAGACATGTAAACAACTAAAGTGTCCTTCTATAGATGATTGGATAAAGAAGATGTGGTACGTATATACAGCGGAATATTACTCAGCCATAAGAAAAGATGAAATAGTGCCATTTGTGGCAACATGGATGGATCTTGAGATTTTCATGCTAAGCAAAATAAGTCGGAAAGAGTTGAGAACCATATGATTTCACTTATATGTGGGCTGTAAAACTGAAAGCAACAAACAAGACAAACAGACAAAAATTCATCGACAGAGACAACAGTTTAGTTGTTACCAGATGGAAAGTGGGGAGTAGGGAGGTAAATAAGGGAAAGGAGGTCAAATATATGGTGACAGAAGGAGATTTGACTTTGAGTGATAAACACACAATGCAATATACAGATGATGTGTTATTGAATTGTACACTTGAAACCTATGTAATTTTATTAACCAATGTTACCCCAATAAATTTAATTAAAAAAGGAAAATTTAAAAACACATTAAAAATAAATAAAATGTATATCCATTGTTTTTAGACATGTTTTATTTTTATACTTACCTATGGTATCCATCTGAGTTAAAATTTCCAAGCTTACAAGAAGTATCTCTTGTTTATGAAGGATTACTACATGATTGTACTCTGTCTTAAAATGTAAAAAAGGAAATAGCGGGAAAAAATATAGGAACATCTACTTTTCTAGTTGCCCACTTTTTTTCTCCATAGATGTGCCACCAAAGGTTTAGCAAATGCTTTTAGCATTCAAAATAAACCTAATGAAATTTTTCTAATAGCATTATTCAGATAAAAGTTACATATCATAAAATAATTGCCCATTTAAAATATATAATTCAGTTTTTTAGTATGTTCACAAAGTCATGTAACCATCACCACAATATAATTTCAGAACATTTTCATTGCCCTAACATAAATAATTTTATACTTCTTTCTGGTCTTACTTATGAATTCTGTATTTCTGGATAAACATGAGACATTTTATTATAATTTGGCAATGGTTGTGTCAAATATAAAATGAAGAAAGAAGTAGGCAAAAATTTTGACACTTGGCAAGATGGAAATAATAAGAAATAATTATTTTATTTGTTGTCTATAGAAATGTAAAGGTTTAGGGGAAGAACTCTCAAATCTTGAGTTTTAGTAATGGAAATTCCAGAAAGTAAAGTATGCCAAATGCCGAATGTTACCATTCGATTGTTTTTTAAGCAATAAGCTGTGTTTGTAAGGCAAATTTCTACCTAAGATACAAAGTCATTGGTTATAGATCCCCTTTGAAGGGTAAATGAAGCTACCTCGATTTTAATCCTAGCATTTGGCTCTGTCAATGCATAAGATAGATATATGAATCTTATCATGTGATTACATAGTAACTGAGTGTTTTTATAGTGCCTATTCATACAGAAATATTCTTTGCAGTCCTATGCAAACTGCTAAAGACAGAATATATGCTATATTACAATATCTAACTAGAAAAAATATAAGCAGTCATTTTATATTCAGTATTATATAATTCTTACTAATTTGTGTGATTTATTTAAAATTTTCATTTCATAAGTTGGAAGAAAGCTCAATGGTCAAGTTATTTGGGAGGATTAGTCATTATTTTTTATCATGGTCATTGCTATACTGGGCTAAGTTACACTTGTTAATTTTCTTACAAGAATGACAATGTACTTACTGGAGCAACAATAAAAATGCTTGGTCACTTGAATTTTTAGATATTCCAGATTTTTTTCTGATTTACAAATGTTTCCCTTTTCAAACAAAAAATAAATAATAGCTAACCATTTATAAAAATAGAAATTTCTTTTTTAACCTTGCCTACTGAAACAGAATCTCTAGGCTTAACAGGCTGAGATTCCAAACTTTTCATAAACATCTCAGGTAGTTTCTTATGAAATTGTCTTATCTCTTTCTGAGAGAGAAATTTGGAAAACACTGGGAAAATCATGCTGCGGGATTTGGAAAGCAACTTGTTCTTGGGCTATGATGTTTCAAGAATCAGGGGCTATGATGTTTAAGGACAGAAAATTATTAGGATGAAATTACCATGAAGGCAGGAACCTTCTCTGCCTTGTTCTCTACTCTTCCTAACACTTAATACGTCGAATGCACACAAATATTTGTAAAATGAAAGAAATTTCTTTATAGGCAGCTTTTAGATTGAACTTGAAGTCACTTCAGAAAAAAAGTAGGCACATGGACAAAGGAATACAGAATAAAATGGATATTTCATATGGCTATGTTAGGTAGTTGGTCAGACATGAGCAACAGGGGAACAAAGGAATAGGAGAACAAAGGAATAGGGGCCCAAAGAACACCCCAATGGTAGTAGAAATTTGGGTAAGCGCATGCGCAGTAGGCAAAGTATCATATAGCAGCCGAGTGTCAATCAAAATGACTTCACATGCCAATCACCTAGGAATGCCTTTGGAACCACTCGTCATGGCCCAAATGCAAGGCAGACATTCCCACTTCTGAGGGATTTGTGGGTGTCGACTATTGTTACAGTGCTCTGTAATAGCTCTTCACTAAAACCATGTGCCTCCTTGGGGCATGCTTTGTCTTTCTAAAATATACTTTTAATAAATCTTTTCTAAATCTCACTGACCTGTGATTCTTCACTGTGTCAGTGAGGAAGAACCTAGGGAAAATGCTAACTACGCTTCTGTACCATTTTCCCCGCACCATGCCATTGGGGCGATGCCGAAGTTCAAATCAGCCTCAACAGTAACAGCTACGTCAACAAAGAACTTTGATTATTTTAGAGTTAATAAAATTCTAGACATTTTGGTGAAAAGTACATCCTGAATAGATTTTCCTTTCTGGATGTTCACTAAATCAAAAGAAAATAGACAGAGATTAAAGAGTATGGTGGAAACCTTTCCTACACCCTGAAATACTTATCTGAAAATCAATTTTTCTAGAATATTTAATAAAATGGCAGAATGCTAGCCTTAAGCGTAATGCTTTGCTCTTGTTTGTTGTAGTTGAGGGAAAATTGTGCAAGATCTTACTCACTCCGCAATTGTACCTATTGACTCTCTTGATTGGTTGAGAACCAGCCTCCACTCTGTCTGGAGAACAGAGAGACAAATAGAAGGAACAGCACAGCTAGTTCCTCAGGCAGCGTAATTGGAATTCTTTCTTAGCTTTTGTGTTCACATGGAATATTATCTTAATCTCAACTGACAAGAGTGTTCTTAAAACAAAACTCAGAAGTAGAAGGCTAGAGGAATGCTTCAGGGATCTAAGAACAAAATTAATCTGATCTGCACAGTAATTACATTTAGAAGCTGAAATTTGTTGCCCACAATTTAGACACTGTATGGAAAGATAAATTGTTCCTTTCTATTTTGGAGTGACAATTATAAAAGATCATAATGGTAGCTTTTCATATTAAATAATGTTTTTCTATTTCTGTACAAATACCTTAATGTCAGAAAGGAAGGAAAATCACTTAGTCACACAAGTAGGAAAAATAAATCTATATAGTGTCAATGATTCACTTATTCTTCAATTCAGCAGTTTTTAAACACCTATTGTGCGCTTGGTTTGGATCTAAGCAGAGGAAGAGATAATTATCATAACAGCTCTATAGAAAGAATCTCAGGGTATTCTGAAAACTTTCAACCTGGGGGTACCTCCAAAGACCAGGAATGAGGAAAGTCTTCTCAGAAGAGATGAATACTTATAAATAGGCAATATGGAGATTTTAGAAATTGAAATTTGAAATGTTTTAAAGCTGTATCATAAAATTGTCTGTGTAAATTTACCTAATATTATTACTAAAATCTCTGTGTGTCTTAAGCATATATAATCCCAGAAGAAGAAAAAGAAGCAGCCCAGTAGTGTGTGCAGGAGGGAGGTATTGGATTTTAATGTTTCTAATAATCCAGTCCCCATTAGAAATAGCTATTGATCTTCACATGGTTCAGACATTCGTTAACTGAAATTAGGAGAGAAAGAGAATTTTTCAAGAGTACCTGGGATGTGTAGTCTTGAATTATAAAGTTTGGTTTGTTTTTTTGTTTTTTTTTAATTTAATTTTTAATCATCATTATGGGATGGTTAAATAATTCACTTTATTCTCCAAGGACACTTTTTTTCTTCCTCTCTCTCTCTCTCTCTCTCTCTTTCTCTCTCTCTCTCTCTCTCTCTCTCTCTCTCCCTTTCTCTCTTTTGCTTTTTGTAAATATTAGATCCCAAAGAAAGAAAACTTGACACGATTACTAGCAGTCACACTTTCGTATCCAGTCTACAATTTCCTTGACAATGAGAGGAAGCAGCAGTCACTTAAGCATTGAGTGATGATTGGGGAGGGGTAGAGAGAAGGGCTAAAATGCAGGAAGATAATTGTGGTTAGCACAGAAGGTTATCTGAGGAATGAGAGCAAAAAGTCGAAACAAAATATATTAAATATCATGTTTTCAGCACTGCTGATGCTGCCTTCTATCCTTTCTTACATAATGTTTAAAATGATGAATAGTAAATAATTGATAATGATATCTTTAAGCTCCTCTACGCCTATTCTGTACTATTCTGTCCTTATGATACTATCATAGTCATGGGAATTTTTAGGCCACAGACTAAGAGGAAAAGAATAATTATGGAGAATAATTCCAAGTGTAGTGAGAAGGGAAAATTTCACTGCCTTCAAAACAATGATAAAGACACATTGCCTTCTCAGTTTGGACTGGGGAGGGAGAAAGAACATAAGACTGCAGCAGATCTGATTGTATAACCACTGCACTTAAATAGTAATGCTTCACTTTCAACCAGCTTCACTTTCAACCAGTGTTCTCAAACATCATTTAAGTGTTTCTGACAGCATACATGTCTTTGAGAAACACCAGCTAAGAGATGAAGTACAAGTTCCTAAAATAGAATGTAAAGTCTTTGGGGGAACTGAAAGAAGCCAAACTGACCATTTAATAATCATCAGGTTCTTTTCAGCAAATAGCAACAGCTCCCAGTGATTGAGGTAGGTATTGGTTGGCATTCCTCTCCCACATAATCTTGCTACCCTATGGTATGTAAATGATGAAAGCAAGTTTTAGATTAAGTCCTGTCTAACATTTACTAACAAGCAAGTACAAATAGTCATGTAAACTGTGCTTGTAAACTTGGGGTACCAAGACTGTTAAGACATTCTGAAAGTAGATTAGCCAACCTTCTCTTTTGGGTCAACCAACACTGTCCTCTCTGAAATAAAGGTGTGTGACCAAATGGAGCTGTGAATTTAGCGTGCTGCTCCAAAGATATTAATTGCTGGTAGACTTGCCACATCTTTACGCCATATTCATACATGAGTGTTGGTACTTACTTATTCCTCCTATCTAATCACATAACACAAGCAAAACTCATTTTACTGTTTAAAAATTATTTTTAAATATTTCTTATGCTAATTAAAATCTCTCTGGTGTAGATTTCCATAATGATATTCGAAGTTTTTGTGTTGCTGCCTCTGAAGTGTTTATACGGAATTAGGGTACTTCAAATGTTAAATACACTCTTAGAACAACAAACATAGTTAGCATTCATAGCATAGCTATTACTATTTTCCTTATAATTACCATAGTTGTCATTTTCATCTGTGTAGTATATGACCCATTCAGCTATTTCTCTATATATCTTAGTCACCAGTGTTTTTAAAACAAATTAATGAATTATAAAATCAATTCAACAATTTCTACCTAACTCTTTTAATGAAATAGACTAGAAGAGAATAGAAAATATTGGATTATATCAAGCTTTGTGTCAGTCTTATAAAGGCATGTATCTGAGTTGCAACGGAAAATATATTTGCTACTGCGGGTCATGGTCAAAAAGAAAAATCACGGTATTAATTGTATACCTCAAAATAAGGGATTAAGGAATGTTGTCTTATTTATGTTACTATCTTCAGTGTTTAGCATATGTTTAGATGCTCAGAAAATGTTTGAATAAACCATTTTCCTTTTTTCTGCTAAGATGACTTTTTTTCTAAAATAGAACCCTAGATATTTAGATCTTTTGCAGAATCTGAAACAGAGCGTATATAAGCATTTGTAAACGATATTCATAGAACCAAAGACTGAAAGTGTTCTCTACTGCTCTGATTGAAGAGAACTATAATTATTTTCCAGGAAATCTTCATAACTCACTTTCTCCTACATCAGAAGGTTTTGCATTTTTTTAAATTACCTATCTCAATAAAATGTATTCCTGTAACCTTCATATTATTCCAATTGTTGCTGTAACAAATTACCACAGATATAGTGGCTTAAAACAAGGCAGACTTATCATTTTGCAGTTCTGTAGAACAGGAGTCCCCAACCTCTGGGCCAAGGATCTGTAACAGTCTGTGGCCTCTTAGGAACCGGGCTGCACAGCAGGAGGTGAGCAGCAGGTGAGCAAGAGAAGCTTCGACTGTATTTGCAGTTGCTCCTCAGCGCTAGTATCACTGCTTCAGCTCCACCTCAGATCATCAGGCATTAGATTCTCATAGAAGCGTGGAACCTATTGTGAACTGTGCATGCAAAGAATCTAGGTTGCTTGCTCCTTATGGCAGGCTTTAAGTCAGAATCCAGCATGTACTTTAGTTCATGAGTGGCCCGCCCATTGTTTTATTTATCACTACCGTCCATACCTCTTTCCAGCACTGTGAACTTGTCTCAGTCACAGTTTTGATAAGCTCACAAGCTAACTCTAGCCAAAAGGAGTAAAAAACAAATGTCACTGGAGAGCTTCTTTGAAAAGAGGAAAAGATCCAATTATGAGACAGCAGAGAACTCTAAGGCTGCCAACAAAAAGAAAGCTGTATTTAAGAGAAAATACTAAGAGGGCTACTTAAATTGTAGGTTCATTGCAAAAGGTGATTCCCTTTTTCCCATTCTCTAAGCCTGCTTTGTATAATATGTGGCTACCACTATCCAACAAAGCCATGAAATTTTCAAAACTACTTTGCCATATGGAGACCAAGCACTCTACATTCAGAGACAAGGCTTTGGAGGGTTTGTTTGTTTGTTTGTTTATTTAAAAAAAAACAAAACATGAACACAAAGAATAGAAGCAATTATTGAAGTTCACCACTTCATCAAATGCGTCTGCATGGAAAGCATCATTCTTACTGGCTGACTGCATTGCTAAAGCTAAGAAACCCTTAACTATTAGTGAAGAGTTGGTCCTGCCTGCTGCTAAGGACACTTGTTGTGAACTTTTAGAAGAGGCTGAAGTTCAAAAGGTGGCACGCAGTCCTCTTTCAGCCAGCACCATAACTAGACAAACTGAGGATATAGCAGAGAATATTGAGGCACAATTATTAGAGAGGATTAATGAGTCACCATGGTTCACAATCCAGGTTGATGAGTCTACCGATGTTAGCACAAGGCAGCAATGTTTGTTTTTATGCCATATATTTTTCAGGAGGATGTGAATGAGGATATGTCCTATGTACTTTTGTTGCCAACCAACACCACAGCTGCAGAAATATTCAAGTCTTCGAATGATTATATATCAGGAAAACTGAACTGGTCATTTTGTGTTGGTTTATGCACAGATGGAGCAGCTGCCCTGACTGGACAGCTTTCTGGTTTCACTGCTTGGGTCAAAGAAGTAGCTTCTAAATGTGAGTCTATGCATTGTGTCATCCATAGAGAAACTGTTACATGAAAAATGTCACCTGAGCTTAACTATGTTTTTCGGAATGTGATTAAAGTTATCAACCACATTAAGTACATGCCTTTAACTCACGCTTGTTGATGCAGCTCTGTGAGGAGGTGAACACAGAGCACACACATCTTCTCTTATACACAGAAGTAAGATGGCTTTCTAAAGGTGGATCAGAGGCTTTTGGCAAGAGATTTTGAATTATAAGAGCTTCTCCAGAGATTTCTTTTAGAAAAACAGTCACCACTGCCAGAACATTTATGTGACACAGGATGAGTCACAAAACTTGTTTACTTGTGTGACATATTCAACCTGCTTAACCAAGACAATCTGTCACATCAGGGGAGAATGACAACTATATTCAAGTAGGCAGATAAAGTGGCTGCATTCAAAGCCAAACTAGAATTATGGGGGCAACAAATGAACATTGGGATTTTTGACATGTTTTAAACATTAGCAGAGATTTTGAAAGAGACTGAGCTAGGGACTTTTTTCTTCCAGCTGGTGCAAGATCACCTATCTCAGCGAGTTTGATCATTGCTTCCCAACCACAAAAGGCCCCTGAACTGGGAAGAAAGGGATCCGTGACTCATATGTGAACAAGCTGGGTGAATTGACTTTGTCTGTTCTAAAAGAGGATCAATTGAAGGAAAATTAGGGCTGTCCAGATCAAAGTCAATGCAGTGTTTCCTGAACAATTGAAGAAAGTAATTCATAAGAGCTGACACCTGTTGGCAGAACATTCTAACCCAGTCTACCTGGTTTGTTTTAGACTCCAATGCCTCCTAACATTCTTTCAGTGACCAGCATTTTAATTTTTTCTTCCAGCTCCTGATTTTCTAGGAGAATTTGGTCTTGCCAATTAGATATTTGCCAATCATGGGACTTATCAGTGACACAGATCCCTGGCCAGAAATTATAGTCTTTTACTTAATTATGGTTCCTTTTAAAATAACATGTACTCCTCAGAATAAAATTCAAAATCAAAGATCCATCAAAGAAATAGATATTTCTTATTACCGTAAAGATGTTAAATCACTTTTATAAATTAGTTTCCCCTCTTCTTTTCTTACCTTAATTTTTTATGGTTTTAATAGCAAGGTGAACTTGCTGGTTTTATTTGGCTTATTGTTTCCTCTAAAGATAATTTATATAACTTAAGTAGGATGGTAAATTTGATTCTTTCTAATAGTTTCACTTATAAGTGGTCACATTTTCTCTTCCAAGCACGATTTAATATTTCTATTGCAAATCAGTTTCAGTTTAGTTTTTAAATTGTATACCAATTTCATTTTGAAACTATTATTTATAATCAATATTAGCAGAACCTACCTTAACCAGTAAATGTATCATGGAAAGGTTGCACTAACAGTTCACTGAAAATTTGTTTGAGTCAAAAGATTAGGCTGTAAAGCAAGCAGAGCTCTTCTCCTAGCATCGGGAAGAAATTAACTATGAACTTTGAAGTCAAACACTAATCTGACTTTACCACTGATTAGCAGTTGCACTGTTTATTGCAATGATTTGTGGTATTATTTGTTCTCTGTGAACTTCCATTTTCTCATTTGTGCAATCTGAAAAACACCTATCTTGCAAAAATAATGTGAGAATTACACAAACGAATGTAGGTAAATAAGATAGAGCCCACAGTAAACATCTAATCAACAGAATTATTATTTCTTTCAATGTTTTACTTTTGCTTTAAAGAAATTCCAAGTATTCTTAAAAGATTTTAAATTGATATATGCTATATACAGGTCTTAACATTCACAAGGAATATACAACATCCGAAATAGATCAAGATCACAAAAAATATTAAACTTAAAAAATTCAATGTATGAAAATTAAATCAGTATAATTTTTTAATTGTTTGTTTGACAGGAATATTTTAAACAGAACCTTTTTATGAATAGACTGGCATTGCAGATAAGTGTATGTATGTGATAGGGGATGGATTTTTTTTATAAAAGTACTGAGATCAATAATTATTTGTATATAAAAGAATAAAACTGGTCCTCATCCCACACCATATTAAAATACCAATTCCAGATAGACAAAAATAAAAAATAAATGTGAATGAAAAACTGCAAGACTAACCCAAAGTACAAAATAAGTATACATGAATATATACTAAGTATACAAGAATAAAGCTAAATATAAATGAGCAAATTAATAAATCGAGAAGAAGAGACAAATCTTCCATACGGAAGAATTCTATTTAACATATGTGGATACTCATCCCTAGAGGAGGCAGAGCCTAATCACCACCACTACTCTGCCTGTGGATAAGCTAGATATGGTGACTTATTTCCAAAGACTAGAAAATAGAAGGAGGAAAATAGTCATTTCACAGTGGAGAAATCTGGCAGTTGTACTTAACCAAGTGGTTAACATTCCCAGTAATGCCTTGTAGATATGTACCCTGCAATATTTTGGGATGAGAAAGGCATTTTATCCATGAGGTATTTTTTCAAAAAACTCTTAACCCCACTCTAACCATAAGAAAAACATATAAAAAATTTAGATGCAAGGACATTCTACAGCATGGCCAGTAGTCCTCAAGATGGTCAAAGTCAAGAAAAACAAGGAAAGATTGAGAAAGTCTCACTGACTAGAAGAGAATGGGAGAAAATGACAAATGCAATATCACCCAGGATTGGATTCTGGAACAGAAGGAGAAAACACTGGTAAAATCCAAGTAAAATCTGGAGTTTAACTTATAGTGATACATTAATGTTGGTTTCTTAACTTTGACAAATGTACCATTGCAATGTAAGATATTAACAAAGGATGGAATTGAGAGAGATATATATGAGGACTCTGCACTATTCTTGAAACCTTTCTATAAACTTAAAATTATTTCAAAATAAAAAGTGCAATAAAACAAGACTATGAGACTTAGAAAATAATATCAAAAATATCTTTATATTCTTAAGATATAGAAGGATTTCTTAACCTAGAAAAAAATACAGAAAAATATTGATAAATTTGACTACATGAAATTCTTGAATGTTTGTTCATCAAAAGATGCTGCAAAGAGAGTAAAAGTATAAACTAGGAGAAGATTTTTACAGCAAATATGTTTCAACAGCAGAAATCTCTTGCAATGCAAATTGAAAAAGACAAGAAACTAAAAAAATAATGAAATAAGGAAAAGACTTACATAGACATTCAGAGAAAAAAAATCCTAAAGAAGAATAGATATATAGATGATGTTCAACATCATTTCTATTCAAGAAAAATCCACAGTCGGATATCATTTCATGTTTACCTGGTTGGAAATCATAAACAAAGAGAATATCAAGTGTTATCAAGGATGTAGAACATCAAGACATTTATATACTGCAGGTGGGAGTATAAGGCTATATTGTCACCCTGGAAACAATTTGGCTATATCTAGAACTGAAGATGTGTCTATCCTATGTATGGCAAAGAGATTGCACTCCTATATTTATACCCTAGAGAAAGTTTTCTATATATGAACCAAGAAACATGTACCAAAATACTTCCAAAAGCTGTCTGTAATAGCAAAAAAAAGAAAAACTAGAAGCGACCCAAATGTCTATCACAACACAATGCCATCCAACAATGAAAATAAACCAATAGTAACAAACAACACCAAAGATGCATTTCAAGGACGTAAACTGCGGGTTTGGGGTTGAGGGAGAAAGCTGCAGAAGAATGCATAAAGCAAGATTTTGTTACATAAAATGTAAAACTGTAGAACTAAACAGTTCAGTGTTTAGGCATACAAAATGTGGGAAAGCTATAAAGAAAAGCATGAGAATGGTAAATGTAATTCTTACAGCTATTACTTCTGTGGAGGAATTAGGGGAGTAGTGCACACTGAACTTTAAAAATAATGCAATATTCTCTGTTTTTAATGGAATGGTAGATACATGAGTGTTAGTGTTGTTATAATTTATACATTATATGGTATAAATATTATTGTATATCTATTTAATAAAAATTGATGAAAGAAAAAGATGAGAGAAAGAGGGAGGAAGAATGTGGTTTATCATTCTTATCAGCAACCATACCCAGGAAGCATGGTTACCCTAATGTATAAAGGCATTCCCAAGAACTAATCTTGTTAGTTCGGTAGATTTCATTGTCTCTTTATGATTATTTTAAGTAGAAGTTCCATTTAAATGAGCTGAGTTTCAAGTACAAAAGTGAAAACACCATTATCCATTCCCTGTAGTTCAGACTCTTGCAACACAAGGTCCCAAGGCCTGGCCCTATGCCGGCTTTAACAGAATCAGTCCCCTCTTTTTCCCCCTCATTGTAACAGTAGAGATTTAAAACGTCCTTGTCTATACATTTGGGCTCTTCAGTGATGTAACAAGCCATCTTTTCTGAGAATTCATCCCTAGAGCCTGAGCAGCCTTTCTCTTCCTCCCTATTACTTCCTTCCTCTTCACTTTGTCCAAGTCCATTAACACATTGGTAATAGAAAAATTTCCAGTGCAAATTTGGCCAATTATTGCCAGAAACATCTCTTCTCTCTCCCTCTTCAAGGCATCTGTCATAAATCCCAAGAAAGTGTCCTGAGAGAAGTGCACACTACTTTTTTTAAATGAAAGCATCCATATTAGATTTGAGAATGTCTTGTTTGCTTCAGATGCCAGAAACAAGTATAGAGGTGGGAAGACTAATGTGCTAAACCAAATCGAGAAGACGGACTGAACCAAGACATGATGAGGCAGAAGTAGAAATAGAAAGAGAGGGACAGATATGAGAGAGATTTGCCTAGAGCTTTGTTTATTAGTAGATAAAAAGCTGTCTAGAGGGAATGATGTGAAAGTAAGCCATTGTCTCCATGAAACATTAGTGGATGGACAGATTTAAACTTTAAACCCTATCTTACTGTTCACAATGAGGAAAGCAGAAAACTGAAAATATATGAAAGCTACAGATTATTGATGAAAAATTATTAATGGAAAACCAAACTCTGCTATTGCCTTCAGGAAGAAATGGAGAGATTACTTGTAACCTCTTTAAGACTTTAAGAAACCAATGACTCCTCTTGTTTTGACTTGCTGTAATTATTATATCATACATGGATTGGATGGATTTTTAGTTTTATAAATGGATTGAACCTCTCTTTTTGACAATTCTCAACTATTCACATTTATCCTTGTTCCATAGCAAAGAAAAGTGAGCAATGTATTATAAAACTTGGATGTGGTTGATAATATTCTTTGGGCAGGATAATTTATTCAATATTTACAAGGGCTTTCTGAGAAAATGTGAGAAAACTATTAAGAAATGCTTTAAGTATAATATATAAATAATTCTAAAAATTCTGGAGAAAGGAAAGTGGTCTGCTTAAGTCAACAACTCATGCCATAGACAGAGATTTTAAAACAAAAATCAGTTCCAAAAAATAAAAAGACTAGTTCAGCTATATTATTTTCATCAAGGAGACCAAAACAGCATTTAAACTGTAAAAAATTTAAATAGGGTAAATTTATTTTATGAAAAATTTCATCATAAAAAAAAAGAAAGGAAAAAACTCTCAATTTCAGGCATATATTTTGTTTTCTCATGCGATAAACATATTTTTATAACATAATTAGGCACATTTTCTGGCCAAGGTAAAATATAATTTGGCACATTTTACTCTTCTTACATGTTTTTTGTCTTCTTAATTTACCCTACACATTAGCTCAAAATGTGTATTCCCTGAACAAAAGTTATTTCTTGTAGGCCTATATATCTTGTGTTTGTACTTCAGTTGATACAACAACCCAGTATACATTTTTTATTATTGCTCTCATTACATTGTACTATTTTTTTTTAAGTTTGTTTTCTCCCTTTGAATGTTAGTGCATTGAAGACAGAAACTGCCATTTTTATCTGGATCCCTTTAGTTCTTTGCACAATATATGGTACACAGTAGATGCTCAACAAATATATAATAAATTGATTTACACATATATAATATCTGCTCTTGGGATATTTAATTTTCCTAAAAATTGTTAGCTCTAAGTTTGAAATTAAATGAGTAATACATTCTCACCTTTACAAATTCCTGATTAGAATCTAATTATATATAAACTGTGATGAAAACTTTGATTCATCCTTCTAAAATATATAAATTATGTAAACCAAAGAAAATTTCAAAGTGTCTTATGCCATGAAATACAATACAATTCAATGGCTTTCTTATATTTTGGAAAGGGACTATGTCATCCAGAAATATAATGGAAAATCATGATTTTTAACATTTTCATAAAATGTAGCATATAGAAGTGTGACACTTTGCTTTTCTCAGGCATACATGTTCTGCTCTGTGGGTTGCTAAGATACACTAAACTTAAAAGTACAGAAATGTGATTCGGTTGTTTAAAAATAGGCTAGCCAGCTTTCTTATTCTTGACAAAATTAGTCTCTAGGAAATACATACAATCTCTCTCAGTAAAATTATTTATTTTAGTTACTTTCTGGATGTAATTATTGTATTAGTAAAGATTTTAATCTTAAATTTTAATGATGACATCAGCAAAATTATTTACAAGCATTAACCAAATACATCTGCCTTTTAATTTTATACCCTTTAGACAATTGGTAAAGAAGCCAGATTCATTTACACGAAAAGCCACTGATTTCAGTTTCCACAAGTAGCTAATTCATATTCTCTTCCATTTCTTCTCTCTTTTGCATAAAAAGAAAGCTTACGCCATAGGACGAAAAACATTTATTTTGAGATGAAATGGTGGTAGGAGTGGGTATAAGGAATACCGTGCTGAATTCTTAGATTATAACAAATTCTTGGCAAATATATCTTTTCTAGTTGACCCAGATAATAAGAATCATGGATATCTTTAAAAAGTTCAAATTATTCCTATTGTAGAACTTGACCTCAGAACCTATCACTTGTTTTCAATTGTTAGTATTTTCTAGCTGAACAACACTCCTGATCATGTCCTGGCCACAAGCCTCACAATCAGTTCATGAATAAGAAATAAACAGTTGCTTTTTACAGAATCTTGATCTTAAGTAGAAAAACATGAAAGGAATATTTATATATGGGTATATATAAAATTTTATTAGCTATAACAAAACACATCTTTGAAAATTTGAAAGCAATAATATTTTATTCTATCTATAAATGTATATATAAATTACATATTTTATATATAAATTTTATATATGTATATGTATATGTACACATATGTACATTACTTATGTATATATATCTGTATACACATATACATAGATGATGTTGTAGGATCCCTGGACCTAGAGATAGATGCAGATTAGAAATCTCTGCCATGCACTGTCTCTTAATCCTTAAATTTGTTTCTATTTTTAGTCCATATAATATTTCACATTCTCTTTGTTTTCTTTTATATCACTGCCTCTCTTAATTCTTTGCAGATTTTGATTTCTATTTCATTTCTCTTCCGTATAGAATTTATTTGACCTGCCACAGAATTCCATCTTTTTCCTTCTACCTTTCTCACTATACATTCAGTCCAGGTGAACTTCTTCACTGTCATATTTCATTTAGTGTCTATACGTAAGAGATTTTAAAATACTTATCTTAAATCAATACCTGTCATTTTTTTATCCTTTAAATTCACATCTCTGAATCTATGTTTTTAAGTGTAAGATTCATAAAACCAAGTTCATTCTCCAGTTCTCCATATCTGCTCCTCTTCCACTATTACTTATCTATAATTCTCATGACTCAGATATTGACTCAGTCAAGTGCTTGATGGTAGAGACTTATAGTAAGATTTCCCTATCGAGTATAGACTTTCTCATTATTATTGACTGTTTCTATCTACCTCTCTTTATTTATTTACTTGTTTTTCCATTTTACTAGATAATACGTAAATAAGTTACAAAACACAAAGATACAAGTTTTTTTATTCCTTTCCTCACAAAAACTATGACCAGTTATGAACTTTTACATCTCTTTCCAAGATGGCCTTTTTCTCTGTAAGTATATATGTAAATATATCTGTGTACACACACACACACACACACACACACACACACACACACACGCCCCACATATTGTTCCTAACCCTTCTTTTTCCATTTAATAATATATTTTGGAAAATATTCCATATAATTTAAAAAGTGGTCCCTCATTTTTTTAAAACTATTGCAAGTTATTCCATTAAATGTAGTGTGTAGTATGGTGTTCTATTAAGTATAGAAAAGCAAAATATATGACAACAATAGTGAAAAACCTAGGAGAGGAGTAATATATATTATTGTAAAATTTTCATACTATACAAAGTATGATACCATTTTGAACTGAATTATAATATGTTAAAGATGTACACTGTAAACACTAAAACAACCACAAAGATGCCACCAAAAAGATACCTGTTCAAATAGGCTTCACAAAAACTTGCAATAGCAGCCTGTATATACCACATTTCAATTTTAAAAGAGCAGATATTGACTTTGTTCCCCTTGCTCTTTTCTAAAATCAACAATAATTTCATAATACATCATTTTAATTTCATGCTGTCCTCTTTCACGCTGGTCAAATTTCCCTGCCCTTAGCACCCTTTTTCATACATATGTACTAAGTTACAGTGCTAAAGGATTTCATCATTTCACTAGCATTGACATTTCCTTTTATATGTCTTTATTTTCACCCAATTCTGATTAGTTTAAGAAAGGAGAAACGAGAAAGAAACAATGTCTGCTATTTTAAAACTTCGAGTACCTTTTTCTCCTTCAGGAATTTCTCCACACACAAAAATTTCAAGGGTATCTACCAGAAATGTTTGCATTTACTCACAGTAACTATGCTTAATGTTTGTGTGTGTGCGTGTGTGTGTGTGTGTGCGTGCGTGCGTGCGTGCATTCAAGGTACGAAAATCTTTATTATCCTTAAAGACATATGGCAAGTGATTTTTCAGGTATAGGGAAAAGAAAAAAAGATTCTGTGAGCTGTAAAATAAAAATCATTCTTCCTTTTTCTTGTATCACCAATAAATCTTTCACGTATTCCACTAAGCAAAATAACTATTGCCTTAATCATTTCCAAAAATCCAAATATAAAACTTCAAAAATTTTAAAGAAATAAAATATGCAATGCTCCTGGAGTGAGAGTCTCAGGACAGGCAGGCAAAGACCTATCCAGGCTGGTGCAATCCTACCTTTTCTTGATATTTCTGAAACCTAAACAGATAACTTCGACATGTTTTTATACAATGTATTTAACAATTGTTTTGTTTCACAAAGTTAGGTTACTTAAATATCTGGTCCAAGTTATTACAGAAAGATTCTTGAGAATACATTTACTTTTATATTCCATGTTCTTCTGGGCTTTCTCAAAGGAGGTCAGTTTGTCAGTCACCTCTAAGTGATCACTTCTTATGTTGCTGATGACCTGATGTTACTCTGGAAATGCCCATAACACAGCTATCACCACCATCTGTAGATTTGCATTATCTCTGTGAATGATTTTTCTCTTATCCTGTGATATTCCGAGCTTTCCTAATTACTCACGTGGGGTAAAATATTTTTTTCCCATCAGCAATATATTCTGGTCATCCAGCAGCATTGGCTTATCCAGACAGTTTCCTAGAAGACTGGTGATCCAACTTTTTTTTATTTACTCTTTATCACAGCTTTTACCTCCTAAGGACTTGGTCAATAGTATAGAGGAGAACGGATTTCAAATCAAACTGAATATCATCACATTATTATACACCAATTATGAAAATAAATATGAGTTATTTGTTTTTCTTTTTCTATAGGGTGTTATTTGGTAAAGTTTGGTAAAGTTAACCCTCCCACCCATTACCTACATGTCAGTAATCTACATTTAGGATCATCTACACTAACATGTAGCAATTAACAATTGCTCCTTTCTCTGTGCTATGATAGCATAGACTACTGGTGTATCATTGTGTCCATCTGTAACAGAAACTTTCAGCAGGGCAGAAGATCTATTGATATTTGTGAAGGGCTTCCTCTGTGCTGGCACTATTTCTATCCCATTTTACAGATGCAGAAAGCAAACAGAGGCTAAATAATTTATCCACACAGCAGTAACTGGTGGAGCCAAGATGCAAATCCAAGCAATGTAGTTCCAGAGTTTGCACTTTTAACTAGAGCTAAACTGCTTCTCATAATAAAACACACAGAGGCAATTATTTCTTAACCAAAACCATACTGAGGGACATTTATGTTGATTCGAAACTTGCTTTTATGAACAGTGTTATAATGACTATCTTTTTTAATACATCATTTTACACACGAGAGTTCAGCTTGAAGTAGAATCTTTTAATCAAAGAGTATACACATTTTACATTTTGATAAGTATTACCAAAATGCTCTCTATAAGCAGTGGTAAGAATTTATATTCCCAAGAACCACATATTAGAGTAAAGTGTATGCAGTGGGGATGGGGGTGTGCTAAAGTTGCATACTAGAGCAGTGAAAAAAGGTGGAGTAAAGCAATGCATTTTACAAGTTTTAAGTTCTTTTTAGAGTATATACACATGTTTTTTGCTTTTCTTCTCCCTCAGGTTCCCTCCTACACTAAATTGATGCAATTATCCAAGGACTTGGACAGCAAAGTATTTAGTTCAAATATTCAAGATCTAGGCAAAAGTATGTTTTTAGTACTTCTGGAGAATAGGGAAGGATGAAGTTATCTGAATAATTAAGCATTTCTTCATTTCAACTGGTATGTTTAAATTAACATATGTTAAATATATTCATGTACACGTATAGGGAGAGGCAAATGTATCCAAAGAATTTTCCAAAGTTACTTTCATATGGAATATAATGTTTATTAAAGGATGAGTAACATAAAATGTGCCAATTTCAGGCTCGTGTACATCTTATTAAAACTTGATATTGTAGTTACCACAACAATTGTTTAGAATTTAGACCAACAAGAGACCTTTTCCTGACAGGGGTATTTTATCATTGACATTGTTTGGAGATGCTGATGCTAATGGTAATAAAAAGCAGACAGAATTTATTCAGTTTTATTATTGTTCTTGAAATCTCTCCATGCAGTGCACTCCTTGATCCCAGTTCTTCCCTGCCCCCCACCCTCTGCTTTTTTTTTTTCACTGTCTGAAACTTACTCTTCTTAACTGAGCTAATGAATGTGAAAATACCTATCACCAGGCCTCAACAAATTATTTTATGATGGCGGCTGCCATGGTGAGTGTTAATCATTGGCAGAGTTTATCTTTGCAAAGTACACAGGGGCTTCTTTGTAAACCATTTTCAAGTGTAGCATGTCAAATTAGGATTTTTGTTTGGACTGTTACAACAAACAGATTTTTACTGTATTTCTAATGATACTACGGATTTTATTTTAATGTTCAAATGCATGCAAGTTCTTAGCTATTAAAATTAACTTGACAGAGACAAGGCCTTCCTTCTCACTTTCTCCTCACTGTAATGTCAGTATAACGAAGATGGTAAGAGAATAGTTCTAGAGCACAACTTAAGACAAAGCTTTTCAGTCAAGCAGTTGCTTCTTTTCCCTAGTTTTATGAGCTTTGAGCAGTGTGACCTTGGGCAAATTTCTTAACATCTCTAAGCCTCAGTGAAATGATTATAGTACTTACTTTCACAGCATTGTTGGAAAGATTAAATTAGATAATTCATATAGAGGCGATTGCATGGTGTCTGGGATACTGAATGATAAAGAATTCAAAATTATTCACTACTACTATTATAAACATCATAATTAGATAAATCAAATCAAAATAATTTCTTATTACCACCCCACCCTCATCCTTCTTCTCCCTAAATTCTACATTGCTGCCACCCAATAGGGTTAATTAGTCAGAGATGTCTTTTCTCATTCTTCCTCTCTCTAATTTTAAAAAATTCTCTTAATTTTATCTCTCAGACAATCCTTTATCACTGCATAGTAGCAACATTTTTGTGTGGTGTAGCTTACACATATGTATGCAATTCCTGTTTACAATTTTCTAACACATAGCACTACTTTTAATTCTAAAATTCCAACCATTTTGTTGGTGGAATATTACTATTTCTGTATTTTGAAAACCTGACGTCTCAGGTATTTAAGTTTTGAGGACTCATTTTAAGTCAAAGACTTAATTTGTTTTTTTTTTTTTTTTTTTTTAAGGCAAACCATGGGGCAATCTGCATGTTTGAGCAGACCAATACTGGTATAAATCTCAATAAGCAACCATATCCTGGAGATATCAAGAATCAGAGTGAAGATGGCAGAGTAGGCAAGCACTGTGTTGGCCTCTTCTTATGACCATATCAAAATTACAACTAAACTAAAGAACATCCATCATTGAGAATCACCTGAAGTCTAGGTGAACAGAAGTTCTACAACTTATTTTCCATATTTTCTTTGTTGAGCCCTCCCCACTCCCGCTATGCAGATGCAAACGGCCACAATATTGGAGTCTACATCTACCTGTATAACACTGGTCACCCTTCCCCAGAGATTCCCCAAGACTCCACTCCACTCAACTTGCAAGCCAAACCAAGCCACTTCTGGTGGCTTTTCCATACAAATGGCCTACTTTGGCTGATAATGCAGACTTTCCTAAAATCTCTCAAAGGTTCGCAAAACCCAAACAAAAGGCATCTGGCCTCAGCATACCTTTTGCTGATACCTTTTGCTGAGCAGCCCCAAGCCCAACATTAACAGCAGCCAGCTTGGTTCACAGCTTGGCCTTGGAGGCACCTCCAAGCCCAGTGTGCGTAGCAACCATCTGTGGGTTGCTTGGTGACTCTTGCCAGCTGGCCCCGGGCAACGCCCAGGCTGCAACTGAACTTGGCCTGCAGCAGGGACCCTCCCAGGAGGCCTCAGGGCCAGCATGCCTGATGGCTGGCTTCCAACCAAGCTGAAACATCACCTGGGGCTACATCTGAGGATGAGACAACCAAAGGGCAGACTGGGCAGGCACCAGAGCCTTGCTGAAGCCAATCCTGCTCAGCAGAACTAAACAAAATGAAGACAAGCAATCTACCAAATGCAGAGTTCAAAACACTGTTTTTAAGGATGCTCAATGAACTTAGGGGAAGAGTAGATGAATTCAGTGAGAACTT
>NW_011889023.1:1994017-1996767 GCF_000151845.1 Pteropus vampyrus | reverse complement strand
CTTTTCTAGTCCAAAGACTTTTATAACAAGTGAAATATAAATCTAAACATAGTAGTGCACCAAAATCTCCATCAACGAATAATGAAACTGAAAGAGATTGCAAATTCAAAATGCTTTATTTAAAAACAAATAAACAACCTGAGACTTACACCAATAAAATGTTACAGTATTTTCAAAAAGAAAAAGTTGTTCAAGAAGCACTTCACAAAGTTGTTGAATGAGATACTGGATTTTTGAAGATGATGACAGAGAGGGAAACATTTTGATGGGCTAAAAACAAATTCAGTATACCACCATGCCATTAACTAGTTTAAAATCAGAAAAAGTTTTATTAGCAAATTTTTTTCACTAAAATGAGCTTTTATTAAACTTTGGCACAATTGATTCATGTTAGTTAAGAAATCAGTAACATCCCTTTTTTAATATATCATGATTACATTGTCCTCATTTTATGTAGTGTTGGCTTTATTTTTATTAAAACTTTTATTAATCATATCTGCTAATAATCTACTATATTAGAATAATAATTTATATTGATTCTGTTGTTATCAAATTGAACTTGTTATATAGTATCTTTGTGTTTATTAAAGCAAATATCTATGTATAAATATTTTATAAATTCATATGTATAAAATATATAAATCTTTAGTACTGGTGTTTTATTCTAATAGTTGTTAATGAAAATCTAGTATAAGTAGCAGTATTTCAGCATTTCTCAAATTAAATAAATTAAACAGCCTGAAAATACAGATTGCAGTTACTATATACATGCTGTCCTAGCTTGCTCTGGAGAAAAAAAAAAAAAGAGTATTTAAAATCATCTTCAGCTAATCTTTAAACTCGACTAATCTCATCCTAACTTTGGTTAAGCAAGAAACATTCTAGAAACATACCAGGTTAAAATATAATGATAGCAATTTTTCTTCTTTATTAACCATTTTTTCCTGCTTTTAGAACTCTGTTCTATGATTTTCAGTACATTTCACACAGGATCATTGGGACAAATTTAAACATGTCCTGAACATTCACTTATCTCCATGCATACAAGTCAATCAAATGTCTAGTTTTCTTTGTTTTTTTTTATTTGTTTGTTTTCTGTTTAGTTTGTTTGTTTGTTTTGTTTTTGCAAATGAAAATATGTTCTAATACATTGGTGTTTAAGGAAACAAAAAGGGATTCCATGGAATGTTTTTGATGTCACCTTGAAGAAATTGCCATACACCATCTGCTGGTTTATTGAGCTTACAGAATGGCAATGTTCATGAACTCTTTCCTTACTAAATGATACATATTGACATAGCCACCAGGCATATCCTAATGACCAGAAGCACGCCAAGGCGCTTTAAAATACAGCTTAAATTATCCATATGTCTTTAGTATTTGGGAAGTGACTAACATTCTAAGCAATCTATTTTGTTTTGTGCTGTGCTTCATTTATAAATGCTGGTAGGTATGTCTTCAATCCTGCTCACAAATGAAAAGATTAACTCTTCCCTGTCTTCATTGTCCTTGTAAATAGTCATCTGAGAATTCTTACCCTGTTAAGACTGTACAGGCTGAAGAAAAGGTTGGTCTAGTTGAATGTTAAAAATAATTAAGAAACCATTCTCTCTATTTTATTGCTTGGATTTGCTAACGTGACCATATGAGGAAATTACAATGTTAGCCTAGAAATGAGAAATATTTCATAAATCATTAAAATCAAACTCTTTGGTGATTCCCAAACAAAAAGGAAATCTTATACAAATTCTTAAGCAGAAAAAGTTGGAGTTCAAACGTTACAGGAGATTGCTGATATAATTATAAATAACTAATTTTTAAATATAAGAGAAGGCTACTTTTATAAATCATATGAAAAAAATTATGAATTACTTCAGAATCTCAATTCTACAACTGAGTTTATAAGCACATAAACTGAAAGGCTCAAAAGAAAATGTAGAAGCGTGCAATCAATCATTGGACCCCAATTCAGTATTGTTTTATAATTGATGGCATTAGTCAGTTTGGAAATTGGAATCATTCTAGGTACTTAAGCAGGAAAGGAATCAAATCAAGGAATTATGTAAAATCTTTCAAAGATCTGGAGGCATGGATTGAAGACGGGGCCCCTAGATCTGACCTCTACCAGAATCACGAAGGCAGGGGATCAGGAATCACTGATAAAACTACCGCGTTACTGAAAACAAAACAAAACAAAACAAAACAAAACACACCACCATTTCAAGTGCTCCAAAGATTTAAAAAAAAAAAAAAAAGCCACCGCCAGAGCAACTCCCACTATTCACTGGAACATTGGCTCCAGACATCTACTTCTCATGTATGCCTAGAACACAGCATAAAGCAAACAAAAGCTATCTCCACCTCACTTTTTGCCTTCTACCACCTATATTGAAAGAACATAGTTTAAGTATAGAACCATAGAACCTGAGTATTGTGTATTTTGGTCTTCCAGCCTCTGTAGTACAGAAAGGCCTACTAGAAGGAAGAGAGGATGAATATTTTACACCAATTAACCATAGTCAATATATTTACAAAGTATTTTTACTATCAGAGTGACATGCACTCCTCATAAAAACCTACTGAGATAGGCAGTGCTGTACCCATTTAACAGAGAAAATTTACAATTTGGAGTTTTACCATGTCTAAAATTATAGACAGAAAGAAGTGCCAGGAAGAATAATTTGATTACCTAGGTTTGTTTTGAAATTCTTCCCATCAATACCACACTGCCTCTACTACTAATAAAGCTA